>NW_019416216.1:842917-1152760 GCF_000390285.2 Anoplophora glabripennis | reverse complement strand
ACTTTTATGTTAATGGCATTAAATGTAGACATTTTAAATAGTTTGTCATTAGATGATATAATTAATGAATTAGTTTTAAAAAGCACACTTTTAAAAAATCTCCTTTTATATTAAATTGGAATTTTTAGATTATACTTAGCTCTACAACACAATATTTTCGATTGATACAAAATATATATTTTAATGATTATTTATTTATTAAAAAGAATAATGCTTTAACTTCTTATACCTTCCAACTACTACTTATCCATTTTAAAAAAATCTAAATTATTTTAATTTAAGATTTTAATTTTTATCTACAAACAAATTGTGAGATTAATTATTTTTAAAACAATATCAAATTATCTATGTCTAACTTTTTTCAAATATTTCAAATAAATCATTCACGAAGAGCCTATTTAAAATAAAATAAATTCTGAAACTTTCAAAAAACGAGCCGCTTGATGAATGTTTCCCGGGCCTGTTCATCTAGCCAGTCCGCCTCTGTGCCGGGGGTTGCTTTTTAATTTTTAGAGGTGAAAACTACCCCTATTCGAAAATAATAATAGAATTGTAGATTCGAGGGTGTAATGAAATCGCCCTTAAATTATGATGAATTGAAAATTGTCAATCCCTAAAAATCCATCCCCTATGAAATAATATGATTAAAAAATAATATTCAGCAACTTGGAATAATTTAATCATATAGTGATATTAAATTAAGATTTCTTTACTGTTTTAATTTTTTATTATTTATTTATAAGTTTCAATCCTTATAAAAATCACCCCTTGCAAAAAAAAAATCGAACATTGTTAAAAAAAATAAAAATTTTTTAGTTCAAAATATAATAAAATCTTTTTATTATTTAAAATGTAATGTATTTATTTTATCAGACCTTAAAAAACCCTACTGATTAAAATTTGCAATCAAAAATAGGGAAAATAAGAATTTTATTTTTGTATGGATTTTAATTTTTTTATTTTTATAATAAAAATATTTTTTATTGCAAATAACATATAAATAATCAAAAATCCTCTTCACTTTAAAACTTTAAATGGCCACATCTTACTTAATTTTTATCCTACAGAAAAAAAAAATCAAAAAAGCAAAACCCACAAAATTTTTGCATATTAGTTTCCGAGTTATTTTGACGAAAAGAAATTTTTTTTCCACAAATGCAAAAATTCTCTTTTCACTTCAAGCTCAACTTTTTCCAAAACTAAGCACTTTAAATTGGTCAAACTTCTAGAGCATATTACAAGTACATAAATAAAGTAAATTGTAAAGTGGTAACGATTATTTTCAATTAGGGTGGTAATTAGGGGGTGATTTTCACGTTTTTTGTTGCCGAAAAAAATACGGACAAACTTTATTTTTTATTTTCATCATAACTCGCTTAGGTTTGATGCTAGACTTTTAAGAAAAATAAAAATAAAGTTTTTTTCAAGCAGTTTAAAATATGTATTAACTTTCAGAAAAAACTTTATAGAACAAAAGTTCCTTAGAATTAGTCAATATATTCCCGGAGTTATTTCCAACGAAACATTTTTCACCCCCTAGAAGGGGTGCATCCACCCCAGGGTAAAAGCCACTCCCGGTACAAAATCAACTTTGAAGTAGAGGGTAAGTAGAACCTAAATCCAAATTTTTATGAAAATCGGTACTGTTTGGCAAAATTATTCGGGAAAATAGTTATTGACTGAACTAAAAAGAAAACGATTTTCCTACCAGTAATTCAAGTAAACGACTGTCCATTTAAATGTTTAAGACAAAAATATGATTGCCCGTTTTATGGAACTGAATTCTTAAGTTATTCCAGTCTTTTTGGTCCATTTTATATATGTTGAAACAAGAGATGGACCAATATGACTTCGCTGAGGAACACCAAACGGAATTTTGGTTATTTTGAAGCTCAGTCACAACGTAGGTACTGGTATCGAATTTGATAAAAAAAGGGTATCATGGTGAATTATATCGAAAGCATTTGAAAAGTCCGTGTATACAGGGTGTGCCATTTAACACTCCCGCTGCCAATATTCCCGAAATGAAGAAATTTGCTTTAGTTCCGGAAACTGTGGTTATTAGGTCCCCCGAATAGCTTCAAATTGCAATAGATAGAGTGGCGATACTAAATAATTTGTTGATTCCTGGAACGTCCCATCTAAAAGATCGTTAAATTTTGAATATGAATAATTCTTGTAATATAAACTTTTTACCAATATTTACTTGTTTTCGAGACATGTAGACTTCAATATACAATGTATGATGTAACAGGAAAATCTTTTATTTTATCTAAATCACACCGAGACAAAAGATTCTTTTAAAATATGGTTATAATGGCATTATTCACACCACATTTTTTATTTTTGCGAATAAATTATTTCATACGAACATGACATATTTTAGGAAAATAATTTCTAATTGAAAATTTCTGCCAAAACCGGATTTACACCAATCTTGTTTTGTAGTTCCATAAAGACCATTTTTTATTCTCCTTTGTTTTACAAATTCAAGCGTAGCAGTTTTAGATTCTAGTTCGTTATGTCCGGGTGATAACCCCTCAAGTCTAGACAATTCCAAAGAGTGCCGGGTTCCATCCCAGGAAAAATCTAGAAATAACGCGAACGTCAATTAATTTCAATTCTACTACCTTCCAAGTCATAATTACATCTTACACTAAGATGTACTGGTCAGCTTTCCAAGAAATCCAGAGCGCCATGCATCTCAAAGCCTCCCGAACTCTTTTATTTCGCTTCTCGTCTTGACCTGCTTGATTTTTTCACCATGATGATGCGTTATGTCGTTCAGGTCGTAATTATCTCCACTTTATTGGATGAATTAAATTCGTCCATTGCTACTAATTTTTAACTGCCTGCAATGTTACGGTTCTTAACCCGATATAAGCGCCGAAGAATATTTATCTAGGTATTAGAATATTCTTGGATCATTACTTTTAATTTAACTATTTAAGAAAATTTGACAATAATAGAAGTTTTAGTTTGAAATGAGGCATTCTGTTCAAGAGTTTTAATAAACTTAGTTTAGGGCAAGTAATGGTTTTGTGTTAGAAACAGCAGCTGTACTTAATTGATGTTTTTATCGATTTTCTGATAAAAGTAATTATGAAGTAAAATTAAATATGATCTTTAGGAGTCAATAAAAACTAAACTTAAAGGCGGTCGTAATTCAATTTTTCATACGTTGCATATTCTATATTCAATATCTCATTATTGGTGTCTTGGATATTATAAGAGATGAAGATGCCCAAATTAGGAAAACTACATAATTTTACATCGATTCCAAATGTTTTTAAGAAAAATACACTTGACTGATCCGTCAACTAGTTTCTCTAAATACCTACAATTTATTACCAACTTCCTGTTATAATTAGAATTTCTTGGAAAATGATCTTATCTCTCCTCTAACACAACTTACATGTTTAAAAATTCAATATCCACTTACGGCAATTTCGATATAAAGGTAAATTTTTGGTATAAAATGAAACTTTGTATTATAATATCACTGATTTTATGAGCTACGACATAAATAGAACCTCAAAAAGTTATATTTAACTAGAAAATATGACCTCTATAATTTAATCCAAAACCAGCAATACACACAAATTTAGTTTTATTAAAAACTTACTTGCACCAATTTCAATGCAATGCACTGCAATGTGTAAAAGAGATAATCAAGATATGATTAGCATCTTTAGATATCATGAAAATCAAATATAATATATACATAATTCACAGATGAAAAAAAGATATGCTAAAGACAATAATTCCGTGAAGTAAATGCTGATCTAGAACCACAAGTATAATAAAATAGTGTATAAAATAACCATAATTATTCTAAATTGGGCTGCCTTATTTTATAGGAAAGTTGAAATTTTGTTAGAATATTTTATGGCCTGTATTCAGTAAAAAACGTGAATGATCTAAAAATGAACTTTGTTTTTTTTTAAATGAATGAAGTTAGTGTAAAGTATCAGTCAGTTTTCCTGTACTAATTGCATTTCAGATACTTAAAATATAATTATTTAAATTCTATTGTAGAATTCTTAAGAGACGAGCATAGTCAGCATCCAACCCCCATGTCCAGAGAAACCTTCAATTCCTATGGCAATAGGTATTGTCTTGAATTATTATCTAAAGCAAAATAAAGCGCTAATAACAACTATATAAATACATCTACTAATAAACAAGCAGCAATGTTGAACCTCATAAAAAATAAAAATGACTGCAGTTCACCTGTAAGCGATTTATTAAACGCTAATGACTTTAATAGTTATTTTTCCAATGCAGTGTCTTGAGCGAGCTCCCGCTTCTCAACAAGTTGCCTTCCGAGTTTTTGACTGCCCCGAGATCACAAACGACTTTTAAAATCTTTTAATGATGGGAAAACTGTTTTAAATAACTTAAAAGTAAAAAAACCAAGGATGCTTGCGACTTGAATTTTCCAATCTTAGTAACTCTTAAATACATTATAATTTATCCACTATTTAAACTAATTAATCAGTGTATTAGCTCCAACGTATTTCCTATAGCTTTCAAGTTATCCAAGGTTATTCCTATTTTTAAGAATGGTGAGAGAGATGATGTATCTAACTACCGACCAATATCTCTTGTTCCCATTCTGGCAAAACTGCCTTAAAAATGTAAATTATGCAGAGTATTTTGAAAACAATAATTTATTCCATTCTAGTCAATACAGTTTTAGGAACAAAAAGGTCAACAACTTAACCACTTGACTACGATTATTTTAAACGATTTCGAATCACACAATGTTGTCAGTGGAACTTTTTACGATTTGACTAAGGCATTTGACAGTGTGTCCCACATAATCCTCTTAAATAAACTAAAATTTTACATTTTTTATTACAGTAGCGTGTCCCTTATTGAGTCTTATCTATCGAACAGAACTCAGTATGTTTTTTATAATTCTTGTTCTTCATACCTAACGGAAATAGTTCATGGAGATCCCCAAGGCTCAGTATTGGGCCTTATTCTATTTCTTATCTATATCAATGATTTCCCAAATTGTGATATAACTACTGATTTTATTTTATTTGCCGAAGATGCTACTGCTTTAAGGTCAAGTAATAACTAAACTAAACTCACAGATGATTCACTGGATACGCTGCCGCTGATAAAGGACTGGTTTATTGCTAATAGATTGAACTTAAATGTTGACAAAACTCAATCTTTGCTTTTTACACTTCGCCATATCAATACTTGTGATAACTCAAATAGGATTAAATTTGTTGGAGTTCACCTTGACACTAAATTATGGCTGGAATAAAATACAGAGATGATTGTCGGGAGCACTTCAAACTGCTAAATATTCTTACAATGCTATCAGTTTACATATTTGAATGCCTCATTATAAAATTGATCAGAATAGATTTGTTCGCCAAGAAAACTTTCATTTCCACCATACAAGAGAGAGACACAATATTAGGCCAAAATTTCATAGATTAGCGAAATCCAGAGATGGCATAAATTATTTTGGCATTAAATTCTTTAATAGATTCGATCACTAAATTCAGACAGTTTTAAGGCCAGAATTTGAAAATATCTTAAGAAAAAACCGTTTTACAATTTTGATGAGTTCTTTGCTCACCAGTTTTTAGATATACAATGAATGTTCGTAATATTTATTTTTTTATGCTGTTTACTGTTATATTTATCCGAATGTGTTTTTTAGCTTTAGTGTAGTATTGCTTATATGTTGTATCATTCGTGTTTTTCTTTCTTTGACTTGTGTACACATTTTAATGTATCGACATAAATAAATGATTTGATTTGATTTGATTTATTGTATACGTTATTTCTTTTGGTATTTATTTAATAACTTGCCCTGGAGTTTTTTCTTTAGTATCAACATCTACTAGACATTTGGTACCTATTAAAAAATACATACACTCTCATTTCATAAGAAAGAATTGAGAAAACACAGTTAATTTAATTCACAGTATCTACCTAAAAAAAAATTAAACTGTACAGCCCAGTACTAAATAATATGTGTTATCAATACATTTAATACTAACACTAATTAACTAACTATGTGTTGATTTACTTATACACAATTCAGTCGTTGACTAGCGGTGTAAAAAAATGAGGAAATATCGATGTAATTTCAAAACCCGCAATTTTAAACCATTAAAACAATTGATAACAATAACATACTATGACTGAAATGTTGAAATTCGGAGTTGTTAGTATCCATGCAGACATAAGAACCGAAACAGAGCAAGTGCATGTAGGGGTATCCAAAATATTGTAATTTAATAATACATAGCTGAGAGCTGATAAATTCACAGTTCACTATTGACTTCTTGGTGATTCTAATTCGCAGTGCTAGAGCACCTTACATCGAATAAGTAACAAGAAAATTTTTAGAATCAAATTCTGTAAAATATGGGGGCATACGTCTTTAAATTGGCCAAAGCGAAAAAGTATTTCAGTATTTCACAATTAATTTGTTTAATTTATGACCAAATATAAGAAAAACGAATATAACCCTCCTATAAGTTCGTTGGAATCAAACAAAACATCTGCTATTTAATTGAAAATAAAGAATGAAAAAAAATGTATATATTAGCATTAGCCCACCTTTTGTTGTTGTTTGTTCATTTTTCTCCATTAAACTATAAAGTAGGCATGTGTTATTACAACATAAATTGTCATATTCACTAAACTCTAAATAATTTAGCTATAAATATTATATCTTTGTCTTCTTATTGTTATTAGAAACACCTATTCATGAAAATAGTTCCTTTAAAAAGTATTATTCTCTGTTAATATTCTTCAGAGACTAGAAGTGTTATGATAATAAACATATGTACTATATACATTTTTACTGCACTATTATTTTGTATAAATCAAATGTTCATTTTATGAAAATTACTAACATTGCTAAAGTACTTTTTGCGTATTCTAGACCATCGATAATAGTTTATTTCAAGTCCATGAAGAACCAAATAAGGGATCAATATAGATTTCATGATGGGTATTACAGCACTATTGATAAATACCTAGCTTTGAAAAACCCCAGTAAAAAGTGTTTCGTCATTTTTGCTGTCATGTGAAGCGAAAGAAAGACAATTCGAATCCAGAACCGTATCAGTAGTTTGTGATTCTCAAAAGATTGTTAAGTTACGACATATTTTTTCGATGTTTGAGTGAAATATGTACTGTGGGTTACAAAAGCGTGGGCAGCTTCACCAAGGGCGTGCATTAATAGAAGTTGACAGTAAAATGATATAAAAAATATGTACCTACGTCATTTATTACTTTTTAGTAGATAGAATTTTGGCATCGAATGCAAAATAAATATGCTTTCAAACAGCATTAACAGTTCAGTAAATTCAATGTATTGAAATGAACACACTGTATTTCAGGACACTACACAGAGTAATGGTAGAGAGAAATATTTAAAATGTATAACACCAATTCAAAAAATTATAACGTAGACTATAAGGAAGACATAAATTGCATTTAAAGTAAATTAAAATCCAATTTCATAGTTATATCATATCAAAATTAAAATATTATCATTCAAAATTTAACTAATACATTTTAAAAGAGAAGCATGTCAAAAAGATAAAGTTTAGGATCGAAGTGGAAACATGAAAGCACAAGAAAAATGCCACAAGAAAGGCCAATTTAACAATTTTACAATTAAATAAACGTTAAATAAATTAGTACAAAAGAAAATTCAAATATTATAGTATCAGAAAAACACATAGGCTAGAAGTTTATTATAAAATTTGTCATTCAGAATTCCATATAGAAATTTCTTGTAAACTAGTTTTAAGAAGTAATAAATACTACGCAGTTACAAAATACAAATTACGCCGTAATTTATTAAAAATAAAATCACATCGCAATATGTTGGAGAGAAAATGCGCAGTAAGATAACAATATCTCATGGATACAAGTGACCAATAAAAAAAGGACAAATCAGAAAATTTACCTTCTAATGGAAAACAACACAGCATCGTTTCGAAGTAAACAAGTTGGAAAAGAAACTAGTTGGTTCCAGATACAGGTTAGGGGTGCATGTTATCCTGTAGCTCCCCAAATAACATCGTAGAAAACCAGGAAGAAACCAACTCACAAAAACCATCCACAAAAGACCAGCTGTCCATCCACGACTAAAAAGCGAGGTTAGAGCGAATATTGGACATTCCAACGCCGAGATAATGGAAAATGTAAGTCCAGTTGCCTAAGCATACTCTCCGAAACATATATTAGAGTGTTTACAAATTCGAATTAAAACATTTTGTGAAATCAAAAGCTTTATTTCAAACCATAGACAGCATCAGTGAAAAGAAATTAAAATCAAATTTTAGAACATTTCATAGTATAAGGGTTAGTTAAGTTTCTGTGTTCTTAATTTAAGTTAATTTGTTTCGTAATACATTTAAAACAATACAAATTGGTTAACCAAATATTTTCAAAATTAAGTTAGGTCTAGTTAAGAAAATTTTATCAGTTATTTATTCATGTAAAAGTCCATAACATATCTAGTTTCTGTGTTTCTTAAAATTTTGTTCGGATTTTAAAATGAATAGTTAATAAATGTCACATTGTTAAAATCGTTCAAAATTTGCCTTCATTCATTGCCTCCTACTCAAATCTATAGTGATAATAAGTATGAATAATATTGAACCGCTTCTCTGAGATAAGCTCATGCTAGTATTCTTAATAAGTGTTTTTGAGGGACAGTGTATCATTGATTACTAAACATTCCTATCTACACTGTAATAAAGTGTACACTGTAAATGTTATTTATGCAAGATAAAGCTGCCGGAGGAGAGATAAGCAAAACCAAGGCAAGAAAAGTATAATTCGATGAAATTTGTCATTGTTATTGTTTAACTTTATACAGAGAACCTGCATACAACAAAAAATTAATTTCAACACACAAATTACATTCTACACAACAAAAGGCGCCCAAACGAATACTTAATCATTAAACATACATCAAATCATTACACATAAACACAAATTATTCAATCCACTATTTGTAGCAAACAACAACAATAACATTACAAAAATTATATACTATACTACATAACAAATACTAATACACAAAATAAAGTATAAAAATAATAGTATTTACGAGTAATAATACTTTTATGCCCAAAACTGAATGCTTCTAATCGAATTAAAGATATAGATATTTTTTTAATTTCAACGCCCTGTATCTCGAAAACGAAGCGAATGCCAATATGAAATTTTTTGCTAAAAATGATTTGTTGTATTAGCTGTTCGAAGACACACACTTATTTCAGAAACAATCTTTATATCAACGTTGATCCAGTGTTAAATATTTCTTATAACTAGTACAATGTACATATGCAGAATAAAGAAGAATTTATTGTCTGGAAAGTCGAAGATTTCGTTTTAAAACTGATGTTTCTGGAGGCTGAAACGCTGTTCAATTCGGCCCTGGCCATTGTTAATGTGTAAAAACAAACCGGAGAATTGTGTAATATCCAGAGAATGCCACGTATGTCCTAGGCGGTATCGTTGTGGAAAAGATCAGCCGCACACGTAGAGACGCAGATACTCACGTCGCATCATGCAACATACTTGCCCTCCATCGTAGTACTTTATTATACCCACTCACTAGCTTTTCTACAGTAATTACCAAGCTATAAAAACTGATTCAGTTGAATACCTATTTCCTAAATTTTGTAATAGACCATCAGGAAATTTAAGATTTCTAGAAGATTTAATAACAGTTTTTTAATAGCTGAGGTTCTACAACGGTATGACACCTGTAATTTAATAAGATTTCTCAGATTTAAGAAGAGTTCTACGTATTTTTTTGTCGGTTTATATGGGGTCTGAAAAATTATATCTGATTAAAGATTTTGAGGTACCTACAACCCTCACATAGGCAACTTTAGATGCAAGTTCTAAAAAGTTGGGGATATGCTTAAAAACATTATTGAAGTGAAGTTTTTCTACTATCATTATCGAAAAATTCATAAAAACTTTTGTATTTCACATTTTTTTATAACTCTTAAAACAAAAAAGTTAAAGGGGGGTCAAAATATAGTGAATCACCCTGTACATTAAAAAAAAAAGAAACATCAAAGTAAACTAAAGCCTTAAAAACTTAAAATAAATAAATCATGAGCTGGTAGAGAAACCACTTTAACCGCTCAGTTGTTTGTCGAGAAACGAATTGAACGCATGAACGAAACGAACTCCAGTCAAGAACTTAAGACGCGCGTTATTTTTAAATTTCTCGATTTCTCGACACTTTTTTCTCGTCTCGAGTAAGGCCAGATTTCCTGGGAATTCTCGTTTCGAGAAGTCTCGACCAGAAACCCTAATCACATCGTTAGTTTAAACTTCTTGACATTTCGAAAGATATACCGCTCTCTTTTGTTTGATTCCATAGATAGTGATGTGTTTTTGTATTTAGTATTTGTTTGTTTTTTCTTTAAGCAAAACTGTTTTCATGAAAACAACCCTTAACTGATCATTTTGGTGCAATTCATTTTATTAGGTTTTTAAATTCTTAGTCAGGTGACAAATTGCCCAAAAATAAAATTAAACTTATTTTAGCAATATATCAGAATTTTTGAAACTCGAATTAGTTTTCAGAAAATATACGCCTGTATTTACTTTTTGATACTGTTCTTATTTAATTGATATTTCTGCTACAACAGAAAGAAAAAAAAATAACTAAATAAGCCCTTACTGTAAAAAGTCCAGTTTAGTATTCAACTAAATACGTTAGCGAGGTGGTAGAAATACGAAAACACTACATTTTTGTTGATAAGATATAATATAGTAGTGCACAAGAGTGAAAATACAAATAAAATAACCACTGCACCAAAAACACCCGGCGCATCCGCCATATAAACGAATTAATTTGAAAACTTTCTAATCTCAATAACCGAGACAAACATCGAAATAAAATAATGGTTTGCTAAAAATAGGAAGCAATTTGTCTTTTAATGGACATGATTGTATAGGTACACGAAAATTTGAGGTAATTTTACTGTCAGCTGTATGAAAAATGAATATTATTTATCATTTGTAATATAACTGAAAATTTTACAATAAATTATATTGAGAAAATCTATAAAATTTTATCTTCACTAAACAAAAAATAAGAGTAGTAGAGTTCAAGGACATGGAGAGGTACATTTAATTATTGCTATTAATAAAATTTTATCTTTACTAAACAAAAAATAAGAGTAGCAATAGTTGAAGGAGATGGAGAGATACATTTAATTATTGCTATTAACAATAACTAATTGTACTGTTTTACCACATAATAGCGATAACTAATAAAACGTTATGTCTGAGATATAATATTGACAAAATTCAAAATTGGTTTAGCAAACAGATTATTATTCAGAATAAACATCAAGAAACGAAAATTTCAACCTCGAACACGAACACATTTACTCTAATTGTAGAAATAACTAATTTAACTGCTACGGGGGAAGATGAAAGTAAGTTGCTAGCAGATTTTAGGTGAAATAAATTAATAGAGTAACTTGCCTTCGTCTTTTCATTTGAAGATTCTGCAACCACTACGTTGAATCATGTCAGTAACATTTGCCAAGGGCCACTAAATAACTAATTTATTAACTGCGGTGAGTCAGGGTCGATTATATACTTCACGAATCATGAGTAAAATATTTTCTGTGTCGTACTTTAAACTGAAACATAAACTAAATAGAAAAAAATTTCTAAACTATCCGAAAAATACAATTTCTGTAGGAATGGATTGCTAATCAATTAGCCACAGATTCCAGAAGTTGTTACATATCACTGGAAAACGCTTTTTTAGCACAACCTATCTTAACACGTAGTGTGAATAGATTGCATTCATTTTACGGCAAAGAAAAAGCATCTATTAGCGAAATCTAAATAAATATTAATAAAACTGTTAAATAAACAAAAGCAATTAGATATTTAGCTAATACAAATGATGCAGGTATTTAAACTTTAACATATTTTCTCTCGAAACGGTATAAATGACATGAGCGTTCTCTAATGTTATACGAGGTACTTGGAGTACAATGAGCATGGTATTACTAGTAGGCTATTGAATATATATTGTAACAAGTAGAAATTGAAATACAATAAATAATGACATGTTAAATAGATGGTAACAAGATAGTAAAGATGATTTAGTTGACAGCAGGATGAAATTTGACAATGTAATATAATACTAAAAGCAGAATGAAATCTCTGTATAGAGGAATTAAAAGTGTCTATAAAAGAAAGCAATGTAGTTAAAAAAGGAATTAAAAGGTATTAAATTTGGTAAAGTAAAATTGTATAAATTAATAAAGGTATATGATTGGTTGATATTGAATACGAAATATCCAAAATTATTGTAAGTAGAGATAATAGTGCGGTGAAAGGAAAAAGAAAAAGGTGGTTATCTAGGAGACGAAAAATAAATAGTGAGACGAGAATTAAGAAAAGAAAAGTCAAATTGGAAGATATTAAAATTGGAACCATTAAAATAAGTTGAAAATCAAAAGAATTTAAGAAAATTACTGAAGATTAAAAAAGGGAATCCCATAAAATAACAAGAAAAGAGCAAGTATTGAAGAGAGGAAGAGTGGCAGAGTAAAGCACAGCAAAGCATTCAGCACAGCGACAGTGTAGGACAATTAAAAACAAATAAGAAAGAAGCAACCAGGAAGAGTCAAGAAATATGAAATAATTTATTCGGCATAAAGGAAAGTTGGTTTAAATCGAAACTGACAGATAAACCAAGAAAAGTACAATACTGTCAGGTAATTAAAATATTATTTTCATTGTCGTAGACAAATAGAAAAGGAAAGGTCAGGAGAAAAGACAAATTGAAGAAGAGTTCAAAGACGGAAAGGAAGGATAGGATACAGGAAGGAGAAGACAGAAAGGACATCACGAGTAAGAAAACACAGACAAATAGACAACAAAGTGTAAGATAGGTAATCATAAAAAAAATTGTATAGAATAAGAAATTAGAATTTAGCTATCTTAGGTAGATAGGGATCTAGGAAAGATTGTTATAAATTGTTAACTGTTGGGATAATACACAAAATTCAAACTCAATTAAGCATTCCTATTTTTTTTTTTAAACAAAGAAACAAATTTAAATACCTAATAATTTTTTTTATAAAAAATTTCAATAGCTTTCGAACCAACTATTGAGATTTCAAGTGCTCGATAAAATTTTTTTATCATTCAATTATAGTTTAAGAATAAATTAAAAAAAAAATCTTTAAAGACTAAAAATCAAAATTAAGTGTGATATTAAAAGGGCTTGTTTGGGGTAAGCATAGAATATAATTTTTATAGACTTTAAGAATACTATAGAAAAAAAACAAAATTTAAACAAATTTAATACATTTCACATATAAACTTGATCTTTATAATACTATAAATTGGCTATAACATTAAATTTTTCATTTCATAACAAATATCAAAAACAATTAAATTATCATCAATATAACACAAAATTGAATAATTATTTATAGTATTATAATATATAGGAATCTTAAATTAGAGGGTGGCAATTGGAGATAAGGGTGAAAATGCACTCCTTTCAGTTTTTTAATTGTAGTTCGAAAACGAAGCAAAATTTCGCTGTAGTTCATAGGAAAAATTATTTAGAGAATTGAATTTCCCATCGAAATAGTCTTTTACTCTATATATAAAGCTACTTCCCACCTCAAATTTAATAGCTCTCCGCGGTTTTTTTCATCTAAAATGTCCATTTGAACGATTCATGTAATAAAATACCTTGAACGTCGTAGTTCCTTTTAAAATCCTATATTCAATAGCCTATAGGAGGCATTAGTTAAAATTGAGAAGAAAATTGTTATAGTTATACCTCACGTACATCGTCATGGAATATGTCACTTCCGTATATTTTATTTGAATCCTGCCTATAAAAAAATTTTAAAGTTTAAATAAATTTACGCTGTACGTACCTACTTCAGTTACTTAAGAGAAATAAGGAATATTTATCTTTCTCCTGCAGACTAATACAAGAGCAGAAGTTATTCGTTGCACACCCTGTACGGCACATAGCGTGTGTGGCCAGACGGTCTAATGTGAAAAAGCGATCACAGGCCGAGAGGAAACGAGCAGTTAAGCAGGCATTTGTTTCGGAAACACTAAAAACGCCGATATATGGTTAACAACTCACTTGGCCAGTTCGACCGCCACAATCAGCGGGATCCTAACAAGCCTTCCATGGGCAATAAAATTAGTCGTTTGTTTAACCGCGGCTGAGATAATAAAAAGGTCAGATTCGGCTGTATTTCGTTTTTTCCGCCGGCGGGATCTGGCCCGGCCTGTACCTACATTATGTAGATACCTGTTTCGCCGTCACTTGTTATTATAATCCTCTAAATGGGTATAAGACAAAAAGAAATCCATCTAGGTAGTCTGTCAACTTAACAAAAATAAGCGGTATCAGTGTCAATGCAAAGTTATTTTTACGTTTAATGAATAATAATATTGGGCATTTTGATCATTTTACTCATTTGTTATTAACTTATTATAATCTAAAATTGAGTACTTTCACTCAAATATAGGTACTCCTTAAATAAATTCTTCACGTAAACTCGTATTTGGTGCACCTGTACCTAGATCAATGTCCTCATTACTGAGTGAGTTTAAGTTGTGCAAAACCGTACTTATCTTATCAACTTCGACGTCACCTGTTACATGGGTGTTGTATAATAATGAAAAAGTAATATTAACGGTCGATAGAAGGAAGCACAAAAAACAGGCACTTAGGTAGGAAATTCTGGAAGAAAGCCTAAATAGTTGAAGATAGGCAGTTGAAGTGGGAACAGTGTGGAGATCGGTAGTAAGACGATCGGCGGGCAGTGTGACAAAGTAGTGTAAAATTAAGTGGTTAACCAGTATTAGTTAGCAGGTAATATTCATTTAGTACTTTGTTGTTAATTGTTCTATGTAATCTTATGATTGTGATGATTATAGATGTTTCATGATAATAATTCTTTGTATGTTTAGCTTTCATTGTTTTATGCTCAGGGGCGTATATTTTCCTAACGTAAAATTGTTACAATTATTATTAACGATTGTTCATGATTTATTACATGTTAAAATATGTATATATTGTCGTATCTGCCCAGATATTGCAAAAGAACTTCTTTGTTTCACATTTAACTTGTTTTATCTTGATTACGTTGTTCTTTGATTTCTTGTGCTCACTTTATGTCATACGTATGTAAGAGCTTTGTTGAATTTACTAACATTTTCACCCATGATTATTATTATTGTTATTATTGTTGTTGTTCTCCCGAAATCTCAACTTTAGCTGGATAGCCTCCCGTATTATGGGACTCCAGTACCTTACCTATTATTATTACTGTTGTTGTTCCTCCGAAATCTCAACTATAGCTGGATTGCCTCCCGTATGGGACTCCAGTACCTTCCCTATAATTATTGCTATTATTATTATTATTGTTGTTGTTGTTGTTGTTGCTATTATTGTTACTAAAACCTCTTCAGTTTTACTTGGAAGTGTGTATGTCAGACTTGAGTGAGATGACATTTAATGAGAAATTAAATAAGTCCAGTTTTGATGATCATTAGCAAAGGATCTTAATTTGATGCCTTTGGTTAGCGGTTGTTTTGTATTTATATTTGGGTAGTAAGAGCAACGATCGTGGGTTTCTCTGCCATGCTCTTTCCCCGCAGGAGCTCTAGGTGAGCCTGGCACTCTCCTTTTATGTTTAATGGTTGTTAATGTTTTTGTTGTTCTTTCTATTTGTCACATGTTTAATTTGAATTGTACGTAAATAAAGGTTAGGTGTATTTACTCTGCTTTTGTTTTATATAATTAAAAAAGTTAGTAGCCAGCGCCTATTGGTCAATTAAAAAAATAAATACACACAACGTAGGTATTCCTTATGACGATCACATATTTTTGGCCACAACTACGTTTACTTATTTTTTGTCGAACCTAGGGTTGTTATACTACAAACTGTATATTAATTCCGAATAATAAGGGCGCCATGAAGATGGCACCACTTACATATTGCTTCTGTAATCTCGACCACAGTTAATAGGGGCCCGTTAGATGCTCCAGAAAAGCGTGATCGCCAGGAGAACAAGCCTTAGCCGGCGGCGGCGGGTCTCAGCTAGCGGGTCTCAGCCAGGACTGGAGGAGGCCCTTGCGATGTGAATTAATTTCAACACTGTATATGTATATACTGTATATTAATCATCATTTATCACTTATGAGTAATTTATTTTGGCACTCAATATATAGTTAAATAAAAACCAAATCTGAGTAAAAAATGACTCAATATTAAATAATAGTTAAATTTTAATCATATTAGAGAAAAAGTCAACGCTAAATTGGTTTTTATACTTAGCAGTAACTCGCATTTGAAAAAATTAACTCACTCATTTCTGATGCAATAGTTTCACTCAGTTGTACTCATACTAATAGAGCAAAAATTTCACTCAATCGTGTGTGAACAGAAATTGATACATTATCGAGTAAAATTGAGTGAAATTTGAGTGAAATCTTTTTACTGTGTCTATTTATTTGTCTTGAAGTTAGGTTTATGAAATCTAATTATACAAATTTAAGTTCGTAAACCGCAAAAAATTATTTTATGTTTAATCAATAACATTCAATTAATAATATCGAATAGATAAGAAGACATTTCTTATTTCACATTTGTTTCCTGTTAATTGTTGGGTAATCGCAAAATACGCTCTGTATTATTATATAGGCACACAAAAAAAACGTCCAAACCCAAGAGACCAACATATCATTTTAGAAGGAATTTGATGCGCTGAACACGGTTCAGTAATAAAAAAAAAAAATCATAACTTCCTGATGAGTTTTTGAGAAAATTGAAATTTTTGGGTAAAAACTATTTTTTTTCCAAATATAGTCCCTCCAGTGTGCCTCCGCTGTCAGGACTTATTGAAATTATTAAGGAAAACACCCACAAAGAGTTTATGAAATGGTGGGATGAAACAAATAGCTGTTAATTTGCTAAGGAATTCCCTAGCAAGGTTACAGCCAAAAAATACCTGGCCATGTCTAGGTCAAATCTTTGCCTGGTGACAAGTGTTCAAACCGTACACTGTTGGCTAAGGAAGCACCTTCACAGCATGGGGAAGTGTGAAACACTTCTTTGTAGGGGTTGTGAACAGGAAGATGAGACTGTACTACATGTGCTATGTATTCACATGTATTCGAACTGCCATCTTGTCAACAAGAGAATCAGCGCAGCGTTGGGATAACGTCAGGTTTAATATGTTGGTTCACGGCTCATTGTCAGGTGGATTCATCTCCTTATGGGAGGAAGCACAAGAGACCCAATAAGTGCTGTAGCTATTCTCCATAAAATTCCAGATTTCAGGTACATTTGGACAAAATTTAGGAAAAACTCAGTTTTGATCTACATTTGGGCCAGTTTTCACCCAAGAATTTCACTTTTCTCTGAAATTAATCGGGAAGTTAAGAAGGTCATACAACAGGGCCACAATATTGTTCTATTTCAGATAAGTTATTTTGAGCAAAATAAGTGTAAAAATATAAATCTGTTTATTTACGTTTCAAAATTTTATAAGCACGTAGGTAACGGTTATTTCGATAAAGATTGAAATCACGTCTTTAGATAGCGTGATGGAGAACTGTTTTCTAACAAAACTTGTCCTTATTCAAATATTTATTTATGGAAACCTAGCAAATTAGCCAAACGCTGTTATGAATATTCTATAACTCCATTTCTGTACCGGCGAGGTCACAGTTAACACGCAAAGCAACAACTTCGCTCACTGATTGGGTGTTTCGCAGGAATTGGACCGTACCAAATTATTTCTTCTTGTTTTATTACTTGTAAGTACCTAAACGTTCAGTTACTCATAAATGTGGTGTTTAAACCTTTATTTTAATACACCAATAATATTCCTGATCACACATAAAAGTTGTGCCAAAAGTAACGCACGATTTGAATTGTGCGCCATTTCCATTCTGAACAGTTAGACAATATTAAGCGATATACGATGGATGGGCAAGAAATTTATTACAAATACGGTTCACAGTCCAGAGCCATCGATTTCCAAGATAGATGGTGTTGAAATTAAAAAAAAATGAAATATCTCTTGGGATGTTTTATGCAGATTAATAAATGCGATAGTGGTTTAACTTAATTAAAAATAAAGATTTGGTGAACTGATATACGACTAAATGAACCACAGACGAGTATACTACGAAGTATCATCACTGAAAACCCCAGAATTTCTACGCTACTGAATATTTTTGATATTCTAGCGGTCATTTCTAATCGTATTTCAAATAAAAATGAAATTTTCTGTTTTATTCCAACATTATAATTATGTTCCAATCCAGTATATATATTTTTTCATTTTATTGAATCACTTAAACCATCCTCATATACTAAAAAAATGTGTCATATCTTTTAAATTTCAACACTGTATTATTTGGAAAACGGTTGGTAATATGTCCTATTCAAAGTCCAGAAATAAGTTCACTACTATACAGGGTGTTTGTAAATATTTTAGGGCGTGGTTGCCGAATTTATTTTGTGAGAAAAAGTTCATATAAACGTAGGTCCAAATATGCTTCATTTCCAAGATACAGGGTGTTTAAATTTTAATTTTTTATTTATTTTTATTAATTATTTCAAAATTTTGAACATCCTATATCTCGAAATCGAAGAATTTTTTACCCACATTCGCATCAACTTTTTATTTTACTCTTAAATAAAAGATTAATAAAACCTACATACAAAAAAATATGTTTTATTTTTTTCCCCAAAAACGGTACATCCTACGAAAAAAAATTGAAGCAACCAATTTCATTCAGAATTGGTGGAGGATTTCTAAAAGAATACCAAAACGGGCAAAAGGCACTGGCCTACCATTCTTTTTATTACAATTGATAGTTCTTTTTTTAATCTCAAACAAAACTGATAAATTAATATCAGATATCACGAATTTTCAAAAAACAACAGATTCGCGCCAAATTTGGTATATGGGAGTTTTCGGGGTCACTGATCACGGATCCGAGGTCAGTTCTTCAAATTTCAAGATGGCGGATCCAAGATGGCCGACCAAATTTTCAAAAAATAACGCATTCGCGCCAAATTTGGTATACGGGGGCTTTCGGGGTCACTGATCACGAATCCAAAATTAGATTTACCAAACTCGTTTTTAAAAATTTAATCAATTGCCTATGTACTTTATTAACTGAGATTAGGCAGAAAACCCGTAAATAGATCTTTTACTTAAAAAAGGACAAGATATAGCCGGAAAAAAGAAGGTTAATACATAATTGGGAACACAGGTTATAAAGTAAACAAACATATTACACAATGAATTTCGCAGTTCTGATTCGAATTCGTAATTAACGACCCCGAAAACCCCTGCATACCAAATTTGGCGCGAATGTTTTATTTTTTGAAAATTTCGTGTGCCATCTTGGAGCCGCCATCTTGAATTTTGCAGAATTCACCTCGGATCCGTGATCAGAGGCCCCGAAAACCCCCCGTGTACAAAAATTTCCGTTATTTTTTGAAAATTCGTGATATCTGACCTTAAGTGACCCGTTTTTTTTTGAGGTTAGAAAAAGAACCATCAATTCTGACCGCGGATAAACGTTCTGCGGCGTCTTAACCATATAAATGAATATTTGAACATAGAAAACAATTTTTTTTGTATTTGTCCAAGCACTTTTTTGTGAATTTTTGCTATTTTTGACCTGTTTTTTGAGGTTAGGAAATTCCTGTTGCGTGTTAGTTCAATTCTGACACCGGATTCGTGATCAGGAGGCAAAAATACTACGGGTAACATAATATGTCGCATGAAAAATACAGACACCTTTTTTTGTGTGGCTGTGTAGGTAACTACTTAGCAAAGCACACCTGCATATGTTGGCTAACTCTAACTATACTTTTTTACATTCACAAACAAAGAGATTTTGTTTAACAACAGTTTTTCTCTCTTAAAATCCATCCGTGGGCATATTTACTCATTATAGGATATATTTGGAATTAATAAAAAAATTAAACATTGAAGTTATCAAAAACAAATCGAAATAAAGCAAGTACCTACTTATTTAAAGACAAGCTTGGTATAGTTTTACAATTTAATTTTAGCTTGGACTATGTTAATGTTATTTAGAAAAAAAAAAGAAAGAAAAAAGGTAACTACCTCCGGTTTGTTTATTTGTCTTCCTTAATAAATGCTCTATTGAGCCATGAAAAAAGCTTATATCATTGCTATTAACTTTTGTAATAAATGGAGACAATTACAATTACAATTTTTCTGATTAGCGTCGTCTACCGTTGCTCAGGAAAATAATATTTTTATTCCCGTATCATAAAATTAATTTTATTAATAGTTCTTTAAAACGAACCGTTGTTTCTTGAAATCGATTAAGGCATTTAGAAGTTATGCCAGTTTAAAAATTTCAAGATGGCGCACTTCATACTGACGTTGCTATGTTAATAACAAAAGAAAATTCAAACAAAACTTAATATGGGTTTAACAGTGTATCTAAAAAGTGTATTTTGAACTTAGGTTATATAAGTAAAATTACGAAAAAACTCCAATTTTCTGTAACGCTATAGCAGTTGCGCCACCTAGTGGTGAAGTTACAAATTTGAAAATATTTTAAACCAATTTTTTTTGGCCGATACTGTTACTAGATTTTTTTAACCCATAATCTGGTTTCCTGTGTAGAGCTGATCCGTACCGTTAATGCATCACCCTGTATAGTACATATTCTTTTTTACTTATTAAAAAAATATTATTTAGTGAAGATCATCTAATTATCTACAGGGTGTCCCAAAAAGATATGAAAAAAAGTTTCAGGTAAATGTTGTAGGATATCAAGAAACGCTGGTGACTTTGACCTAAAGTTTCAAGGTCAAACCAAGGTCAAATCCGAGGTCATCAGTTATTTGGAATTTCTTTTTGAGGCATCCTGAATAACGATTCGCAGTTCAGACTGGTTTTTAGAGGTACAATAATTCATTTTCCAAACGATCAAATATCCCCATTTACCATCTTCTGTCGACGTTCATGTATTTACTTAAACCTTAAATGGAACGGCAGACTCTAATTAGAATTCACCTATATTTGCACGGCCGAAAAGGACCGTCGATGGGACTTGTCCCGAGGCCTGCCAGCTACAGCATCTCGTATAATTACACGCGTGTTAATAGTTTAAACGAGGGTACGTCGGCAGGACCAAGCGGTGGAGTTGTAGAACCGCAGACATTCCACAAAGGACCACCGCGAAACCGGAGACTGCCCGTGGCGTATGTGGACGTGATTGTATGGGTGACTGGCTCCTGCAAAAAGCAGGGCGGCGCGGGTTTAAGAACATACTCGGGCGTATGCGTGGTTGCATATGCACCAAACGGTACTGCATTTCTTTGCTGCAAAAGATGCTGTACAGGGCGATTCCTTGAAAAGCTATCATCGGTCCTAAATGGTATATAAATTCAATGATCTCTTTTAGTGTCCTAGATAAGAATACAACATTATATCCACAAGCAATAGCAAATATATTTTTATTTAATACTTTAGCACTTTTGACATGAATCGAATTTTTTTTTAATAACTTTTTTTATGATATAAAAAATGCTTTACTTATGTAGTCATATCTGTCTTTTATAGTTTGTTGCCTTTTATTTTGTTCTTTATGTTTGTGTTATTTGTATGTTTGTAGTATTTTTATTTTTTTCTCTATTTTTTCAAATAATTTTTCTCTTTTAACTTTTTTTATATTTTGTTACGAGATTTAATATATCCTGTTATTGGGCATCGTCTGTTGGATGAGTATTTTAAATAAATAAATAAATAAAAATATTTTGAGTAATTTAATTATATTCAGGAAAAAACAAATGTAAATAAAAGTAGTATTTTTTCAGATAGGCACAGAAATAATGTAATCATCATCATCATCATCATCATCATCATCATCATCATCATCATCATCACCATCATCATCATCATCATCATCATCATCATCATCATCATCATCATCGTCGTCGTCGGTTTATTTCTCTTTACGGATACAAAAAAAATCAAAACAGTTCTCGAAACAGTTCCTTTTATCGATATCAATCAAGGGTGCTCTTTTTTAGTTTCAAACTATCTATTTTTGTGCTTTTATTGTAAAATAAGAAAAATTGTTTTCATGAATCAATTTTTAAGCAGTCTTATCTGTTGTCCATCGTATTAAAAAATAATTCATTTTCAGAGGCGTCTTTTAGGGGCCTGTATCTCCATAGGGAGGGCTTCTAGGAAAAAAAATTATAGGGACTTGTCATATTATTTTAACGCCCTCTGTATAAATTGCAGAGATTGCCCACATATTTTGGGACATCTTGTATACAGTGCGACATGTTTCATGTGAAAGCAAAGTTATAAAAAGGTATTAATTGACCAATTTAATTTGTTTTTTTCTTTAAGATAGAGCTTAAAAAAGTTTATTATACAGGGTGTAAATAAATCAGTGCGAAAAAAATCAGGGGGTGATTTCCTGTCGAAAAATAGGGTGAGTCTTTCATATAAAAACATACCTATATACAACCGCTTAAAAAGGGTGCCTAAAAAATTTTAAATTTTGTTTTCAGAAATACCAAAAAAGTGACAGAAATGAAATTAAATATACGTTTTCTGTTATCGACAAGGCACTCAGTAAACAACTTCTTGATTTTTCCCTACGGTTGATAGGTTTAGAAAAAGCCCTAAGACTAGTTTCATACGTATTTTTTTTTATTACTACCTTACCATTTAAAAATTCATTTCATATAGCCAAATTCATTATAAACAAAAATGTTTCTTGTAATTTTTTCGTAAAATTAACGATTTCTGAGCAAAAAAATTGTTTAAAATCAATTACACCGGATGATTGGCATAGAGTAGAAATTTTATCGAACTGTAATTTATCGACTGTCGCGTTAACATTCTGTAATGACAAATTAATCGTTAATGCAATATTTTTACTAAATATTTAAAGAAACATGCCATTTAACTGTCTTATACTGATGTTAGTATGTTTTTGAATTTTTTTAATGTCTAACATATGACTATTATAACTTACATCATCAGGATCCATTACATTAAATAAAGATACAACTTTTTTAAATAAATTTGTAATTCATGGAAATCTTTAAATTTTCAGGTACTGTGGAAGAAAAACATGGTATGAATTTATTATTTGATGAAATATAGATCTTGCATTCTAGAATAGCACTTTTTCATGTAAGTACATATTTGGACAAACTCTTCTAGAACATAACTTTCTGAATTCAACAACGTACACCATCCTCCAGGAATAAAAAATAAAAGACGATAAATAATTGTAGAAATATGTAAAGTATTAAATTATTATCAATATAGTCTCTTATCCGTAGAGCAATAAGGTCCAGATTCCAGAAATATTGAGATAATGAGAAAAGTGTGATTTACTTATTACGTGCAGGAAAATGGTTTTATTTCTGAACATTGTATTAGTTTAGTATGCCTAGTGTGTATATCAAATATACTTCTACACTTTAGTACCTGGAATAATGCCTAGAGATTAAATGTTACAATTTATATAGTATTTACATTCGGTAGATACGGACATACATATATAAATAAAACATATATCATGTCATGTCAATGTGTATATGCAGCCTTAATATTAGTGTCTTACGGGCTTAATTCTGTCCTAGAAACTGTATCTATATTTGAAGTAATTCTTTAATTTTCTTTATAAAACTCAACTGAGAGACAGCAGTAACTTTTTTCATTGTCTCAATATATTTATGATGATAACTAGATAGCTTTGGCGTTGTCAAAATAAGCAGAAAACATCCTCATATACACTATTTTGATTTTAACACACACCCTCAGTACTTCATAGAGTAAGCTACTACCAAATCGCAGACAGTCAGCGGAATCCAAATATGAAAGCGTTAATTAAATGTTTTTATTTTGATTTAGCCCGTCATGTTGGCCTGAGGTGGGACAGCCCCCATTCTAGCCGGTCAAGTATATTTTCGGGTCCATCCAGATTCCGTTGCCGCTAAATTACAGGGGGCCTCGTCGCCGCTGACAGGACCTCGTGATTCACGACGCCCACGATGGTAGGATTAGGCAGGCGCCGCAGATCTTGTTAGTGCCCACAGGGGCAGAATCTTAGTGGGCGAACGAAGTAGATGAATAAAATGGATTGTGTGGCTGTTTATGAATGAAGAAACATTTTCTGCGCTATTTCGATACAAAGAAGAAATATGCAGCTCTTTTAAGGTTTATGTTGACTTTGTAAGCAACTTAACATGGTATACCTGTGTTAAGATCGTGTAGTTTGGGATATTTCAAAAATTCTTTTTTATTTTTTATATGGACATTATACAGGGTGTATTTAAATGGAGAGGCACAAATGATACCAGAGATTCCTTGGGTGAAAATAAGTCGATTTAACCTAACATACCTATATCCCATGTCACACAATAAAAAAGATACAGGGTGTCGAAGTGAAAAATAAAAAATGGTTCTTCCTTAATAATTTCTATAATTTTAGTCAGAAATGTTTCAAATTTTCAACGGAGAGGTTTTTTAATAATGGGAAAAATAACATAACATAATAATGATTTTTGAGTGTCGAGTACGAAGCGCCCTCTGCAGGCAACGTTATACATTGAATATGTAGTAACTTTTTTGCCAACCCCCGTATACAGCTTTTAGTAACAGAATATGAAATATTAGACTTTTTTGGAATTGGAAGTTGCTCATTTAAAAATTTCAAATATTCAGCTCCGCAGAGACGCCGAGGAAGAATCCTGCCCATACGTTTAAACTAAAATTATGTTGAAATTTGGATGTTCACACTTGGTGAGGATTTTCGTCAGACCATGAGTGATTATTGTGGTTCACTAAACTATGTCTTTGAAATGACGCTTCATCACCAAACCAAATACTGGATAAAATATTTCTGTTTTCCCTTGAAATGTTCATATAACATTGACAAAAATCTATCCTGTTAAGGGACCCATATTCTTTAAATAGTGTTTTCCGCAAAGACAAATAATTTTAAACATTTAATAACTGAATAATCTAAAGCTTATCAAATAATAGGAATGTTATGTCATGCCACCTGAGTATTTTCAAAGACGCCGCAGTAAAACGAATAAACAGGTGCAAAAAACGATCAAACCATCAAGATTTTAGGTACTGAAATCTACGAAAATATTAACTTTTTTATATATAACTCCACATGTAAATATTCTTATAACATTTACTTGCTTAGTCCTACATATAAAATTGTTTACTTTTATTTATAAGTACGTAAAAATAATACTTAAAATGTGGGGTTAGGATAACAGAAAACGCATGTTTTACAAACGCTTTTTTTTTAGTTAGTATTTTATTTGGGTAAATTTAAATGGTAACAATGAATAAACAAAACATCAAGGATTTTATTATTGTGCTTACCTTTGTTCTACACGTTTTACTTTTCAAGATTTCAGTACCTAAAAATGCCAGAAATTTCACCATTTCTCGGCCAGGGATATGGCCACCTTAAGCAAATCCACAGCAGTCAATTCCTGCATGCACAGTTTGTAGATGGAAGGGGTATAAAAGATAAGTAGTGACTAAAATCAATTAAAACTTTAAACTAATACTTCAAAATTGCAATTTACGAGTATTATCAAATGACATTTACCTACTCGATTTTTTAATTTCTTTAAGCAATTCAAGCCTTGGTATAAATGGAGGTATAAATCCGTAACACTAATTTATGAAATTAAAAATATCTCAACGGTTGGCTTTAGCCATTTTCAATATCTTTTTTGTTCAAAAAAGTCCAATATTTCATATTTTGTTACTAAAATCTGTATATGGGGGTTGCTAAAGGGTTACTACATATTCAATGTATAACGTTGCCTGCAGAGGGCGCCTCGCACTCGACACTCAAAAGTCATTATTATATTATTTTTCCCATCGCTAAATATCTCTGTTGAAAATTTGAAATATTTCTGACTAAAATTATAGAAATTATTAAGGAAAAAACATTTTTTAATTTCCACTTTGACACTTTGTATTTATTTTATTATGCGACTTGGGACTCCATTTAAATACACCCTGTATATGAACTCTGGTGAACCCTGAACTCTGGTCTGTATTGTGAATTGTATTCAGAAGAATCATTGCAATGACTTCACTTCCCTTCAAGACCAGGAAAACGTCAACCACTCAGGTTTTGAGGGCTGAATACTGGTAACCTTTCTACAAAGTAATAGAACTAGTTTGGTAGTATCAGGGTGTACATACGAAAGGGAAAGGTACATGCAAAATGGTTCTAGACACTATCTCTAGTCATAATATAGTAAAACCGAACATCATCGTCCATTATAGGATACAAAAGCCAAACAAAAACTTTATTTTGGAACCAGCGAATGGGAAAATCATAATCGTGAAAGAGATGCACACAGCAGAAACAACTTTAGACGCAATTACTTTCCGATAGAATGTCCTGGTTGCACATATTACCGATGATATCAATCTTGAACTTGATATCATGATTGAACACAGTTTTATATTGAACCTTCCCCAGGTATTACTGAAGACCAAAGGTGTAGGAATTCTAATGTATTTTCCTGAAATAAGTGTTTTTTTTAAGAGTAACCATTGAACAGGCAGATGACAGGACATATTTTCAGCGAGTCCGAAATTAGTAATTGAAGCTATTTGTAACAGTCCCCCAGCCACTAAGGAAGCGTAATTACTGAATCAGAACTGGACAGCGCTCTTTGTAAGAGAATATTGACTGGAAAGGCATTGACACAATGAGGAATAACCTAGAGTTAGTCAGTGTGTTAAATCCACAAGAAGGGGAAAGCTTTGAGAGTTTGTCAAGCGATGGAGATGATTTTTAGTAATGTGAAGCTACCAACGTCATTTCTAGATCATAAAAAACTGCCCGAAATACTTCAGTCTTGTTAAGCAATTCAATTCATGACTGGAACCTGAAGAAGTTTTTTAAGTAGTTATCAAGATATAGAACTGTATGAAAATTATGTTGGAAGAACTGATCTTATGCAATACCATATAAATATCGCCGATTCGGATCCAATTAATCAAGTTCTGCAAAGAGTTACCATGGAGAAGCAAGAACAAGTATCGAAAATGCTGTGTAACTTGCAACAAAAAGCAATCATCAAACCAAAGCCCATAGTTCTCCAATTGATTCAGTAAAGATTTTGCGTAGATTACAGAAAGTAAAATTGATGCCATAAAGCATTCATTAGTAAATAGTTTCTGTTGTAGCGATTAAAAATAAATGTGAATAATGACCATCACTGCAAGAAGTACTTTTTATTCTTTACAGCAAAAACAAACTTTAATAAAATAAATAAAATCATCGGACACACTGTTTGCTTATTATTGACACACATATTGGACACTTAAATTCGTTTCTTTTGCCATAAGACAATTTCTCTAAATTTATATTAAATAAACATTGCATTTTGTTAATTCAAGTTTGTTTATAGTTTATTGTGAAAGCACTAAAAACTCATCAGTTGTATATGTACAAAAGTTACACAATATAAACTTTGAATAAAATGGAAAACAAGGTTACATCAAAAACAGGAATAGCTTTATCTTGTGATTATTTCAAATGTAAGCAGTTTCATATACATAAACAGTTCTACCTAGCTTTGTATACAGGGTGTCTGGTAAGTATATGGCATGCTCTCGGAAATGTATAGGGGAGGTCAAAATAACCCTAGTTTGTCATAAAAAAAATCCTAAAGTGCCCCTTAAAGGAGTTACAGGGTTCCAAAGGGGTACCCAGCGATTTACCTCATGAAACCATACTATAGTAGATGTTTTGCACTGTCAGGGAAGTCAGGAACGGACTAGTAACCACACTCGTTGGGCCAAAATTTTGACAGGTGTCATTTTATAGTTCTGAAAACTGAATTTTTAAATACTTTGGCCATTCCTTTACCTTTAAAAAAGGTACCCTATATTTATTTCGATAAAATTACCCGTTTTCGAAGAAATTAAGTTTTTGTTTTGTTTACTTGTCAAGTTTATTAAAGTGCAAAACATCTGCTATAGTATGGTTTTATGAGGTAAATCGCTGGGTACCCCTTTGGAACCCTGTATCTCCTTTAAGGGGCACTTTAGGAATTTTTTTATGACAAACTAGGGTTATTTTGACATCCCCTATACATTTCCGAGGGTATGCCATATACTTACCAGATACCCTGTATATCAAGGATCAGCTTTAATTCAAAACTATTATCCTTAAAACAGCAACGCTAATTTTGTATGTGTGTGTTTTCATATACCGGATTTATTGACGATAAATTTATGTGAATTTTATACCGCATTACCAAATTATCCGACTGTAAAGTTGAAACCAAATCGCTTTATGGTATTTTTAAACGCTGCGCAAATGAGCTTGTAACAATAAAATTGCCCGGCTAGCGCTAGTCTTATTTTATTACAGCTTTAATGCTCGGCTAAAATCACAAGATTAATTCAATAATAATACTCGTGAAGTTACAAATACATATAACAATATAAAATGCTGTAAAAAATTTGGAGCGTAGCAAATTTCGTGAAATCCATGATACTTAATTTAGAGTAAAATGTTCCTTAATCCTTATTTTGTTTTAATGACTAACTCAATAAGGAACATGTAAGGCAACAGCGTTTATTCAAGTTTTAATTAAACAATTCTTATAACTTTAAAATGTGGGACAAAAAGCGAACTACCCGCCATTTATGCCCACAACTGTTTACCTATTTTTAAGTTCCAGAATTTCTCAATAAGTTTAAAAAAATTTATTACTATTAATTTTAAGCACCGTTTTGCAGTTTCAATTGGTTTGGTTATTAAAATGGTTATTGTTAACTCATTCTACCTACCATTAGAAAAGTCTAATCAAGTAAAAAACACTCCTCCTAACTTTAGGATTCAAGTAATATCCTTCCATACGTTTCCATTATATTAATTAACAAATATGTATCATTTATTCTTCAACAACTAGCTAGTGTCACCTGAAATAAGTCGAGGCTCCCCCGGACGCTAACTAGTTAGCATCTCAATTACCGGGTGTGTGAGTCATACTATTGTGTCAATTGAAGCACATGTAAGACCCCGTAGAACTTACAAGGCACACTTCGAAGGAACCACAGCCATTAAGACCGGAAACACTTGGCGCGCCCTGGGGTTTTCAAAATTAATAATATTACTCACAAATTCGCAATTCATTAAACACAATCAACCTTATTCGGGCGCGGGCCAGGCACCACTGTTACAAAGAACAATCTCTCTTAGTTTCGGTATCCTGGGCTACATTTTGATATATACTCATGAATTACATTATCTCAAGGGCAAATAAACACTTGGCTGGCGCATTCCGTATGGACAGCCGAGGTTTAATTCAAAGCAACCACGATAGTTTTCATTTCACAATAAAATATATATTGATTCCCATTATTACAATACTTGAAAAATAAACAAGTGTTACAGTCGCCTCCTTGTTCTGAATAAGGCTATTTTTCCAAAATAAAATTTCTCACATACATTGAACTTAAATTTAGTGATTCGTTCTAGCCCACAAATAAAGAAACGCACACATAATGTATACGTTTCTTTAGTACCAAGATAAATTAACTGTAAATATGTGAGCGAGTTCAAACAGGTCATTTGTAGTGCAAGGTGACGTAAGTAAATATACTTCCAAGACAAACCATAGATTTACAACAGCTGGTTTCAGAAATGCATGTAGGTACGATGTTAGTGTTTGCGGAAACCTTTTTCTGTATACATTTCTGGTCTACGTAATCTGGCACTTCATCAGTAAAAAGGTAAATTTATTTGATTAAATATAAGCAGTTCATATAAAAACATACCGCTAAAGGCTTCAGCTTTAAGACACAAATTGTTACAATTTATAGAAACGCTTTCTTTATTGCAAAAATAAAAGCGATTTTACTCAAAGTGGATACGTAACTTTCTTGTGTATACAGGGTGCCCCGATATTCCGGGTACATGGAGCTACCACAATTTCCTGAGACCAAAGTAAGCTAACTAAACATAATAGTATTTCCGATATCAATTGAAGAACCAACAGATTGACAGTATGTACCAGGTTCGGTCACTGACGCAACAACTCGGCATTGAAATATTTGAAAAACTTGTTCCCATATTTATTTAGTCATACCCATATACAGGTCTGGTGGAACTAAACGTGGAGGTGGTAGACATGTATACGATCAGTTGAAGAATGCGAGCGCGGGCAAAGGAAAACAAAGACAGTTACATTGGGCTACTGGGCAATAAATCACAGCAGTTGACAAGTGGTTGATAAATTGCCTAGCAGTGCAGTGCAGCAATGCGGAAATTGGTGTGATTCAGGTAATTTTAATTTATTATAGGCACCTTCTATCAATCAGAAATAAGAGGGATATTTTGTTCACTAATATTATCACGACATGGCATTTTGGAGACCTTTTGAGACGGAACAAAACGAAATTTACTATCAATATAATAAAATTGTTTGAGAACAATAATTAAAATATGTTGTTGGCAAAATGAACATATAATAGAAATTTTCTGCACATTATATAGAAATTATTATAATTTTTTACCTTTATCTTATACTGGGTGAATCACAACTCAACGGATGTGTTTAGAGGACACCAAAACAAGTTGATTTTTCATATGAATTTTTTTTCTCGTACCTACAGTTGCGGAGATATTGGCCTCAGAAAATGTCAAAAAAATCGATAAGGGGTGGTTTAGGGGTGGTCACCCTTAAAATTTTATGAATTTTCTCAACCCTAACTTAATTTACAATTAAGGTGTGCTAGTTTAATAGCAAATACAATTTTACACTTTTCTTGTCAATTTTTCGAGAAATCGTCCGTTTTTGAGATAATAGAACAAAAATATGTGGTTTTATAATTGCGGGTAGGCTATGCTACCACTGCTTTAAAGCCAACTTTTATAACCTAGGTTTAAACCCGAACTGAAGTTTAACTGTTAGATTTGACAGACAAACAATGGAGTGTTACGTCAAATCTGCAAATTAAACTGTTCTAGTTTAAACCTAGATTGCAAAAGTGGGTCTTAGCATCCAGGACTTAACTTAGACATGCGTGCAGTAAATAAAATTGGTGCCAAGGGAATAGGAATTTTTTGGAACTTTTAATAGTAGGCCGTGATTAAATAGGTCAGTATTCAGATTTGGATGATTTTTTGTAAACAAGAAATAAAATTTTGTCACTTTATTAAATTATTTATTCATTTCGTTCAACGCAAAATTTAACAAACAGAACTATTTCTATGAAACTATCGACTTGGAACCATCGATTTGGAAACTGTTGGTTTAAAAATTCCTGAACATTCATACTAAAATGCGGAGGCGCACCATCGTGCATAAACCACCATTCACGGCGTAATTTAAAATATTCTTATTAAAGTTATAATTATTATAGTATATATTTTGGTTACGGGTAAAACAAATAAAGAAACATTTACTTAACTTTAATTGAAGCTTGTTCAATTTACAGTATTCAAAGAAAGAGTTTAAATCTTCCTGGTAGGCAATACAATTATCGGAATTATTTATTTGGGAGTAAATTTTCAAATCGTCTGCGTAGAATAAAAATTTACAAAATTTGAAACAGTGACCGATATCGTTGATATAGATTAAAAATAGTAATGGTCCCAAATGCGATCTCTGAGGAACACCTGACATTGCAACGTAGTAGGGAGATGTGTGACCACCATTAGTTACCAATTGCTACCTGTTGAAAACATAAGTGCTAAGCCATCTCAGTAGGTTACCATGTACACCAATTTCAGACAATTTACATATAAGTATATTATGATAATTTTATCGAATGCTTTGCTAAAATCGGTGTACACGGCATCCACCTGAGTCTGGCTATCCATATCACTTGTAATATATTGTGAGTATATTACTAAATTAGATTCAATAGATCTATGTGGAAAAAATCCATGTTGGAATTAGGAAAAGAACCACGACCTTTCTGAGAAGAAACATACTGCCAAAATTTTTTAGTGTGTTTAGGTATCGTATCTTCTAAAGATTTTATAAGTCGGAGATGTCTTTCCTACAGGCCGAGTCCTGCAGACTTTGGAAATTCCAGAATTCTTTACTCAGGGAATGCCCTTTTATAAATTGTATCTAGACCATAAAACTTAGAACAGTTATTTATGAATTAAGCCGGTTACGTTATTCCCGAGTTTAATGATGGCAAGCTTGGGTTTGGAGGGACTTACGGGTCACTCAACGTAGCCGCGGTCAAAGGATAGATAGCATTTACCTTATAATTACTTTATAAGGGAATCCCTGGGAGATAACGAATTTGATTGGTTCATTAAGAGCATTGAAGAGGTAAGTACACTGCCTTGCTGTTGACCGTGGATTCGTTATCGGGCTTTTGGTCAATGTCATAAAACACATCGAGTACTTTATTTGTAACATTTTATTTTAAATGATATTACCTAACGCCCAAGTTAGCCCTACGACTTCGACATATAAAGGGTGTTAAAAAAAGAGTGTAAAATATTTAAGGAGGTAATAGTATGAACCAAAATAAGCAGAAAAGTCTCAATAAACATGGGTCCTCAAAGTAACGGTTGCGGAGATATGGAATGTTTTAGTTTTTTAGCTCCTTTTTTTATTTTTCAAAAACGTTGTGTATTTTCTTATAATAGTTGGTTGATGTTTAGTGAAATAAACAGTACGTATTTGACAGTTGTTCTCAGTGCACAAGTTTTCTTTCGTTATGGCTGGTTACTCTAACGCAGAATTAACAGACATGCATTTCATGTATGGTCGTGCTAATGGGAACGCCACCGAAGCGCGACGTCTTTATGTTGACGCTTATCCAAATCGCCAGATTCCTTCACAACGCATGTTTGGAAGAATTCACCAAAGATTGCGTGATACCGGTTCCTTGAGCAAACAGTGCCATTTATCCGGAAGACCAAGGTCGGTATCCACTCCTAGAGCAGAAGAAGAAATTCTAGCACTGGTAGAGCAGAATCCAGGTACGAGTGTGCGGAGAATATTAGCCGAGGTAGGAATTAGTGGTCCTCTTGTTTGGAGAATCCTACACGAGCAACTGCTTTATCCATACCATGTGCAACGAGTACAGGCCTTAAATCCAATAAATGATCATCAAGCACGTTTGTTTTTTCGCCGTTGGTTTCTACGTCATGATGCTGAAGACCCTCGTTTTCTTGCAAACATTCTTTTTACCGATGAGGCCGGGTTCACAAGAAATGGAATGTTTAATTTTCACAATACGCATATTTGGGCCGACGAAAATCCTCATGCTCTAATAGAATCTCGACATCAGGCACGTTTTTCATTAAACATTTGGATGGGTATTATAGGTGACAGGTTTCTAGGTCCTGTTGTTTTACCAAACCGATTAACAGGCGCTGCTTACCTCAACTTTCTGCAGAACACACTGTATGAGTTTTTGGAGAACATTCCTTTGAATCAGAGGCAACAAATGTGGTTCCAGCATGATGGTGTTCCAGCTCATTTTTCCATGGCCGTTAGAGATCATTTACACCAAACTTTTCCACATAGGTGGGTAGGAAGGGCCGGACCTGTTTTATGGCCTCCAAGATCGCCTGATCTGAACCCTCTAGATTTCTTTGTTTGGGGATATTTGAAGACATTAGTGTATGGTACTCCTGTAAATAGCCTGGAAGAACTGCAGCTACGGATTAATCAAAAGTGTCAAGAAATCCAAACCAAGGAGGGTGTTTTCGAAAGAGTTTGAATATCGTTGAGACGAAGATGTCGTGCCTGCTTGGAAATGGACGGAGGGCACTTTGAACTTCTTCTGGAACTTTGTTTTTTGTTTGTTAAAAGCTTCCTTTGTCGGGTTATCCCTAATAAAATGAAATGTTTGAAAAACGAATCTCCGCAACCGTTACTTTGCGGACCCATGTTTATTAAGATTTTTCTGCTTATTTTGGTTCATACTATTACCTCCTGAAATATTTTACACTATTTTTTAACACCCTGTATAATTAGAATAATTTTTACGTTAAGTTTCTTTGACGTTCGTACAAACGTGTAATCAAATGTTAAACTATTGTAACATAAAATGATATTAACAAATATCCTACTTTTGATCTTCGAACTCTGATTTAATTTTTTTTTATTTGTAATTTCGCAATAATACAATATATACAATTTCGACGGGTAGGATCCATTCCTGGAGTTTGGTGCAATTCTACCGACTCACCCTGTATAGTGAAGCTTTTGTGCGAGGTGCTACCAGCACTAACTCTTCTATTCTAAGGCTAATTAAACGAATCTTTGTTTTGTTGCGTAAATAGTGCATAATAATGTGAATGATTCTCGCGGACTAAATAATTGTAGGTACTGATTATTAGATACAAATTAGGCAGCACTTTTTCTCAAATAATTCGTAAATAAATGTACATTCAACAAAGAAATATTTCCTCATAGAATGTCAAGCATGCTAGAAGCCATGATTTGTTGATTCCTCTTCAAATTTTCAGTCGTGGCAAATCTCCCAACCAAAAAAGAGTAGGTACTAATGTACCAGCTGTCGAGCCGTTACATTCCGCTAGAGCTATTTTTAAAAGCTATAAAACAACTATTTATTAGTCCAACCATCTAAAGATCAGTGAGGTTAATACTGGGAAAGGGTGAAGTCAATAAAGAGGTTTTTTTGATGAGCCAAGTGACAATTTTATTCCTCGGTCGACAGCTTAAAATAACTTGGAACCGTTCCAATACCACCTGGAGATTTCAGATTTTGTTAGTATCTCCCAAGTGTCGGGTAGACCGTTTCGTATGTTGTGAAATTGTAAATTCCGGCGGGCCAATCAGGTGTGAATAAACAGATCATCGGCGAGATGAGTTGGGATGAAAATTTTTATGAGGTACGACTGTGTGACGAAAATTTGCTTCTCAGAATGGAATAAGTTGGTGTTCTAACCTGAATTTGATTTGTTTGCGCGGGCTAGCCGTTGACAAAAAGAAACATATGATGCGCCGTTAAGTTTTATAAACGGGTTTTGAGGTTATGTGAAGTTTGAATCGTGCAGCGTTTAATATTTATGTGGTGCATATTAGCATAAATAAAATAAGTTAAATGGTATTTCAATGATAAATAATATTAAAAAGTTTGCCTGTATAGAAATATTTAATAAAAAATTAAAGGTCCTGTTTACTACAAATTAAAGAATAGGAACGTTATTCTTTTTCACCTAATTGTGAGAAATATGACAATGACAAGTATGGTTATAATTACTGCACAGGCAAAATTATATCCCAGGTATATGTACAGGGTGATTCACAAATGATGACCAGAAATGAAACCCCTTATTCTTTGGTGAATTTTAAAGGGGGTCTTTCCTATAAAATTTTTGTCTAGGACGCTTCGTTAAAAAGATACAGGGTGTTAAACTTCAAAAAATATTTTTAATTTTTTTAAATAATTTAAAAACTAGTTAGTGAAATAGTTTGAAATTGGCCACATGTATATTTATGTAAACATTGTCCAAAATCTGAGGGCTTTTTCTAAAATTTACATACATCGGTGGCATATTTTTTAAATAAAATACTACGCCACTGCTTTGCGGTAACAATCATGATATTCGGATTCGCCTTTCAATTTTTTACAAATTACTACTCTTATGTTTTTCGAAAAAAGCCTGATTTTCGAGTAAAACTTAAAAATCCAACGGAAAACACTTCTACTTAAATAACATGACAAGCTCTAATCATTCGGTTATTTATTCGAATAAAGAAATTAATAACATTAGTCATCATTTTAATGATTTTATTTGAATAAATGTTCAAAGATACCTCCATTTCCACGAACACAGGACCGATATCTTTTAGTAACGTAAATGTAATTTGTTCGAAATTTATTGTTGCTTGAATCTGATAAAAAGCATTATTTATTCTATGTGCTCAGAATGTCTAAGTTCTTATCGCAGTCCACTATGTAATTAAAAAAAAACATTATATTCGAATATCGAAGTGTTCTCAATTCGTTTCTTAAGTTTTACTCGAAAATCAGGTTTTTTTCGAAAAACATAAAAGGGTAGTAATTTGTAGAAAATTGAAAGACGAATTCGAAAATATCATGGTTGATACCGTAAAGTAGTGGCGTACTATTTTATTCAGAAAAATATGCCCACCGATACGTTGCTGGAGCATGTAAATTTTAGGAAAAGCCCTCAGATTTTGGAGAATGTTTACATAAATACATGTGCCCAATTTCAAATAATTTCACTTACTAGTCTTTAATTTATTTAAAAAAATTCAAATTATTTCTTGAAGTTTAAAACCCTGTATCTTTTTAACGAAGCGTCCTAGATAAAAACTTTATAAGAAAGCCTCCCCTTATAATTCAAAAAAAGCATTTTAGTCCAGAGGTAATATGAACTATGTTTTGCATTACATATCCTGAACTTATCGCAATTAATTTATTAATTATAGTTATTTTATACAATTTGACCAAGGAGAGAAATATCAAATAGATACTATGTCTATTTCTGTCAGATTACCTTGGCAATCACTTGATATTTGATTAAAAGTACTGGGTGAAACTTTATTAATCGATTTTTATTTTGTATTTCTTTTGACTGTTAATTTTTTATGTATCTTTTTGTGTCAGTAAACCCTGACAAAACGGTCGTAGTACCCTTCACTAGGAGAAGAAATTTAACTGGACTCTCTGAACCTATAATAGGGGAGAGGGGCATTACATTTTCCAGGGAAGTAAAATATCTAGGAGTGATACTGGATAATAAGCTTACCTGGAATGCGCACTTGGAAAAAGTGGTGAGTAAGGCGAAGCAGACATTGTGTGTATGCCGCCGCCTTATTGGGAAAACCTGGGGACTGAAACCAAAGATGTCACACTGGTTGTATACGTCGATAGTAAGACCCAGGATTCTTTACGGCGCTGTGGTATGGTGGCAGAAAACACAACAGACCACAGCGAAGGAAAAACTGAATAGAATTCAGAGATTGGCCTGTTTAGGTATAACGGGGGCGATGGCATCGACCCCGACAGCTGCACTAGAAGTCATGCTAAATCTGCCACCGCTGCATATAGTGGTGGAGAGAGAAGCGCGGCTAGCAGCATATCGACTCAGGAATAATAATGACTGGAGGGGTGGTTCCCACTCCAGGATCAAAGATACATCTATGTCGGAACCAATTCTTGGGATGGTATCCGACAAGATGGTTCCAAAGTTTCACTTCCACAAGCCATTTGAGACTCGAATAGAGGATCAAAGCGAGTGGGAGGAAAGGTTTAATACCCTGGAAAGGTGGAGCCTAGTATGGTTTACAGATGGCTCCAAAATGACCAGAGGGACGGGTGCAGGAATATATGGACTCAGACCCAGATGGAGTGCAAGCTACAGTCTGGGGGAGTTCCCTACTGTATTCCAAGCAGAAATCTTCGCAATAATGGCGTGTCTGGCAGAGAATGTACGTAGAGGTTATAGACGTAAACTCATATATATATTCTCTGATAGTCAAGCTGCAATTAAAGCTTTAGCCGCACACAAGGTAAGTTCAAAACTGGTGTGGGACTGTTTACAAATGCTAACTGAACTGGCCACCAACAATACAGTCAGACTGTGTTGGGTGCCAGGGCACAAAGGCATTTGTGGAAATGAGAAAGCGGATGAACTTGCGAGGAAGGGATCCGAAACAGTGTTCATTGGCCCGGAGCCCTTCTGTGGCACATCTCCCAGTGTGGTCAGGCGGGCTATGGGCAAATGGACAGAGACAGAACATAGGAAATACTGGACTTCAAGGCCAGGACATAGCCATTCCAAGGAGCTTATGGAGTATCCTTCGAATGGAAGAGCGATTGAGTTACTGAGCTTGAATAGAATCCGGCTCAGGAGAGTGACAGGACTCATAACGGGACACTGTCACTTTAAGAAACATCTACATAGACTAAAGCTTGTAGACAGTCCGGTCTGCCGAGGATGTGAATCGGCGGATGAAACTTCTCTGCATATCCTGGGCGAGTGCCCGGGATTTGCACGTAGCAGAATGGCGCTCCTTGGGAGACCCTATTTGGAACCCAAGGAGCTGAGAGAAGTGTCAGCAAGGAAGCTTTTGGACTTTGTAAAAAGGACAAATCTACTTGCTGAATAGGACTAGTAGTGGGACGCACAATAGGCCTAATTAGGCCGCAGTGCTATGGGACTTTTAAAGAACCAACCACTAGATGATGAAGATGAAGAAGATGAAGATGTATCTTTTTGTATTTTTACTCCACGTAGCGCATAAATTTTGTTTTGAATTAAAGGTACATAAACAGTGTATCTACAGTTACGAAAATTGAATGTAAAACAACAATGGATACTTCTAGTTTTTGAGACATGCTGTTCTGACAGTTTTCTTAAATTTTACGTACAGTTAATAGTAACCCCAAATTTTAGTACCAAAATTTCATAACACATCTTGTAAAGAAGTTCATTTTTTTAACAACTTTTATTAAAAAAGTTTTTCAAAATTTCTTCTCCTTCAAAAGATATAGAGGAAAATACTGGTGGTGTCAAGTCTGTTACTCAATTTGTCAGTGTTGCCGTGGAAAACAAGGTTAGTGTTCATAAAATCCTATACTGTTATGATTATACATTTCTCTAATAAATGTAGTAAATTTGCACGCAAGTAATAAAAAAATTATGACAACAATTTACAAGTTATTTTAAGTCAATACTGCATACAAACACTGAAAGTATTTTGTTTTCTGATTAAGTATTTACAAAAATAGACCACGCTTCAAAGCCAGTCAACCTCTCTGGCCAAAGAGTAAAATATATAAACCTGGTCCAGAAACGGTTATTTTTAGAAGTCTTCTTCTTATATCTATCGAAATTCCGACGAAAATATGAGTATAAAATTAATTTAGACCGTGAAAATTCAAAATTGTACGTAGAATGGGTGTAGTGAAAATTATTTTTATTTACTCATTTCAACCAATAACAATACATTAGTTTTAGGCCAATGACTGTGTAATTTAGTAAGGAACAATACCGTTTTATCGCCTAAATGTGATAAAAATTACAAAATGCTATTAAATTTAGGGGTGTATTTTTGAGAAAGGGGTGACAAGATTTTTAATTTTTTCAACTAGACGAAATTGAAAAGAATACAGGAGTACTTTTTTATAAAAAACTAATTTTCCCAACTCTTTTAACATTACAAAAACTTTAATTCTAAATGTAAACATAAATAAGTCTGCAAACAATGCAGAAAATCCCTAATTTTTTACGTTTTATAACGTTTTCTGAGCTTAGCACTACAGCAATTGCTTAAGAGAAAATAAAATAAGGATTCTAACTGTAAAAATGAGCTATGAAAAAAGATTCTGCAATAGAAAATTGGCTGATATACTGTTCAAATTTAGCTATTTTTGTCGATTTTTTACCTTCGTCTTTTGCCGATAGTTAATTTTCAATGAAAAAAATATATATTTTTGTTGGGTGATAATTAACATGTTTTATTTAAATTTGTAAAATTTAGTAATGTTGCAAATAAAAAAGGTATATCTAATACATGATTTTTTCAGTTTTTTGTATATAAAAGTTAAGCCGATCTCTTCAAACAATTGTTGATATACCAATCAATTTCTTCATTCAGATGAAGCATAAAGAAGTTAAAAAAAGTGACAAACATTGTATTTTATGGCATTCTATGCACACAGTTATGTCAATATTACTTAATTAATCGAACTTTTGTACGTAAAGTTGCAGATTTTGATATTTTTTTTCTCGGAAATGATTTTGTTTAGGACCCATGTCATATAAGTTTTTTTTGTTTATTTTAGTGTATTCTATCGTCTGTTAAAATTAAGGCAGTGAAACTTCTAAGACCCTGTATATTTCGTAAAAATGCATACCAAGTTCTAATACGAAATATGATAAGAAGATGTAACGAAACAAGCTTTTCAATACAATACGTGCAAGTAAATGCAAAAGTTTTGCATTTTGTATTTTATGTTAGTTACGACATTTAAGGCATAACATAGGATTTTGTATTATAAGTTAGTTTAGAAAAGTTAAAAACTAGTACAATATATAATGTGTGAAGCTATTGACATTTTCAAACATGCATACTAAGAAATATCTGGTATATAACAAAATTTATTGTTTCTAGAAATAACCACCATTTTTATGCCGGACTGTGTCTGCGCGAGACAATAAAAGAAAAAAATATTTTTACAACTATGTTTTGCGATAATAAAAATTGTTGCCAGGGAAATAAACTTCAACAATATACATTAAACAAAGGGAATATATACAATTGTTCTAAAATATAAACGTAAGTGATAAATACTAATTGCTGGTACATTTCTCTTATTTCACCAAAATTAATCAGTGCCGTTTTTGAGACTTGCCAGCCACTTTTTCCAATTCATCACAGTTAACTGACGACTAAACATGTCAACAAGTGCTTTATAAGTTAATTTAAATTAATTGCTCCGTTTCCAAAAATCAAAAGTCACATATATCGTCTGCCAAATAACCATTGTGTGTGTGTTGTCAGGTATTAAAGAAAATAACAGCAAAGTAACATTATTTTACAAAAGGAGAACCTCAAGTATTGAAATATGCCGTTCGGTGTTTGATAATAGTTCAGTTTAGTATAATATAATCTGAAATAAGAAAATTAAAACAAATATTGTTTAGGAATAAATAGACGGCACCCCAAAAGAAACGCAGGATTTTATATGAGCGAAAATATTTTATTAATTAAAAAGTTGGCAAAGTTTTTACTTGTTTTTAAATAGTAGACATTGCCATTAAATATGAAAGAGAATTTCGGACAGATGTATGGCAGGCGGCACCATCCTGCTGGAACCACATATCCAAAATCCATGCCGTCCAAATGATGCCACAAAAAGTTCAATAGCATCTCTCGGTATTGTTCTTTATTGACAGTTACTGCATTTCCAGCCTCATTTTCAAAAAAGATCGGACCAATCACCCAGTAGCGTAAAATCCACACCACACTGTCACTTTTTGAGTATGCAGTGGTCATTCTTGAATGACCTGAGGATTGTCTCTGCCTCAATATTCCACAGTTTTGCTTATTCGCATATCCACTAAGATGGAAATGATGATTTTCTTAGCAAAATCATCGTCCACTTGTCGATTCTCCAACATCCAATCAACGAATGTCCGCGCATTAAATGATCACCTGATTTCACTTCCTGGGTCAGCTTAATCTTCCTGTTTGTTCAAATTTGACAAACTAATATTTTCCCAGTTGTTTCATTCGGGGCTATCCTTCTACCGAAAATTCCACGTAATTTGCGCATAGTCGCAGCTACACGCTCTCCGTACTTTTGACACACCCTTTAGTTGCAACAAAATAAAATTTAATTAGGTTTAATGAATTTTCATTTACACACAATTTCATTCTTATCTCACGCAAACACGCAAATATTGGACACCAAACACCACAGCCATATTCAATTATTGGTTTAACATTAGTCTTACAAAAATTATTGTGGATGGAAAAATACTTTGCAAAACACATGCAGCGCATTCATAGCTTTCTTGCAGCTGGAACTTATGTGGTTTTACCAGGATAGGTCATCAGACACAACAATTCCAAGATCATTCTGTGAACTAACCACAGGATCAACGATATTATTGACGAAATAAACAGGTTTAAGTTAGAACTACCCAAACCAAGTGTAATGCATTTGCTAGGTATCAAGCAATCACTACACCATTTTTAAATAAGGCTTGAAATACAGTCTGACTCATATTGAGAACATCTGTACTGTGTCAAACTAGTTAGACCGGATAAGTAGATTAAAAATAATAGTGAAATCCAATACAGATCCCCGAGGAACGCCATTATCGATGTTTAGTGTATCAGAATACGAATCACCAACTCTGACGCTAAACTTTCTTCCCGATAAAAAGTTTCCTACTCCATTCAAGCAATTTCTCTCTTCCAATAAATTAATTTTATTTTATTTAATTTATTGGAAGACTTAGAAATTCTAAGAGAAATTAAAAGGAACCTTAATAACTCTGTTAATACTAAAGTCAATTTAAATTGTAATTTTAAACCTTTATTCAAGTATCTTTGGGAATCTCATTAATTCACAGCTGATAGTTTGTTATTAGTATATTGGTAGTTTAACTTTAAAAATTTTTGTTTTGACTTAGTTGGTAATCCTAAGAATTGTAGAATGTCAATTTTGAATTTTATTTAACATTTAACCTCACTTTATTTCACTCCACGTGTTCGACATTGTTAGTCAATTTCTGTTTCTTTCTCTTGTTATTTACTAGTAATTGATGTTATATTTAATGTTGTATATTGTTATGTCGAACTTATTAAGAATTTCAACGTTTCCTAAATATTTTTTGGTATCTAAAATTTAACGTAAGTAAAAATTTGCTTTATATAATGTCATTTCTATGCTAGCATACTTATTTCATGAAGTCAAGAACTTTAAAGACCGGCGAGTTTGTGGAGTGAATACTCAATGATTAAGTCAAGAGGAGAACGTGGATATATCAAAATAGCCCAAGCTGAGAGCATTTTTGGAACGTAAGAATGACGGCTATACACCTAAAAAGTCAAACGTTTTTACAAGAGAACAAGTCAACGATTTTCTCGTTCAGGCATCCGATAACACATATTTGCTAATGAAGATAGTGACGGTCTTAGGCATTGCAAGAGGATGCTGTCCTGATGTTTTATACAAACTTACTTTGGACAACGTCAATTTCAAAAATTTCGATGACATTATTGTAGTTACAATTCCAGATTCTAAAAATGGTATGTCACGTACGCTAACAATTACTTCTCGTCTAGGTTCTGTTTCTCACCTAGAAATTCTCAAGAAATATATCAAGATTAGATTGGAAATTAAAACGAAATTTTCACGCCTTTTTATGCGCTATAAGCAGGTAGATGTTACAACCAGTCAGCAGGAATACTCTTTCCTAATAAGATTGCACAGTTTTTGAAACTAGAACATCCTGAAACATATACAACAGGCCATTCATTCCGAAGAACATCGGCAACGTTACTGGCTAATACAGAAGTTGATGTATTAGCAATCAAGAGACGTGGTGGGTGGAAATCAGCCACAATTGCAGAAAGTTATGTTACTGAGTTTATGTAACAAAAATGAAATAGCCAACAGGATTCTTTACAATGACACCTCAACTCCAGGTTCTAGTAGTCCGTCGCATCATGCTGTTTTAATGGATCAGTCAGATAGTATTGAGCTTCCGGTGACTGAAATGGAGCAGCCAAATCATTTTGAGAAAAATGTGTCAATTAGCAAACGCGAGGGAAATAATTATCCAGATTTTATAAATGTTACTAGATGTAATAACTGTATAATTACTATAAATATTCGTTCATAATAATAATTAATAAAATGTAATGTTCATCAAATATTTCTATTTATTTGTTCATAAAATATGCATTTATAACTCGAAATCGCTTTTTTCCGTAAGGAGGTGAGTCACCTCACTTACCTCCCGTTGTCCATAGCAACTTCCACTTCTACGGTAAAATCCATTTACCCCCTTAAAAACAATGCATTAATAGTCTATTTACTATAGTGGGAGCAGATAAACTTATTATCCTTTTTAAATATTGGTATAACAGATGCTACTTTCCAAGACATTGGGAAGTGAAGTTGTTTTAAATGAGTCTTCTATAATTATAGAAAGTGGCAAAGCCAAGAAAAATAACCATTACTTCAAAACTGGTTAGCAGGAAAGCCACTCGAGACGTAGTTGAAACGAAACTTCTTATCATGTTTTACAGAAAGTTATATACACAATTTTTTATTATGGTGACCTCATATGATAAAAAATGTACTACTCGTTCGAAAGAAAGCTTCTGGTATGCCATAGATACATGAAATTATTTATATACTTCTAACCACTACACATGTGGCATCACGCCAAATTACTATTGGACCTAAACATACACTGCTACAGCGGGTGGATAATATGAACACAATGGCTCAGTATTTGTAATTCATTTCACCAAAAATAGAGTAGCATGTTAGTGTACGAAACCGCTGATCGCGGCTGATGTGTTAAATTATATGAAATTAATTTTTAGGTTTTTATTAATAAGAATAATTATTATAGGTAAGTTATGTCTTCTAATTAAAATTTGGAACAACTAGACAAACAATAATTTTTTGTAATCCGAAGTAATCTTATTCTTTCATTCATAAAGTTATTGTTTTTCGCATAGTAAAATCTTTATTGATATAATTTCAATATAATGTAAAGACAGAAATTACTACAAACAAAACAAACAAAATTGAAGTATGTATAACAATAAAATTTGTATTTCATTACTCTTTAGAGTTTACTACTTGAAACGAATTGAATGGGTAGTATAAAACGTTTACACAATAATTTTATGATAACTAATACTAAGTTTTATAAAGCATGCTAAATATTTAATATTTTAATGAGATTCGTTGATAGTTTGATTGCCGTTGGTTTAAACAGATGCTTTATTTAAGTCGACAATAAACTCATATTAATTACTAACAAAAACAATTAATATTATGACAGTTATTAATGCGATGGGAAAAAACGGATATGTTTTGTTCAGTTTTGAACTCCCTTCTGTCAAGCAAATACTTTACTAGATTATTGTTTTAAAATCGTAGAAATAAATTGAAAAACTACATTTACTGTGAATAGATGACAGATAGGGTAAAACCTTATTTCCTAAATCTTTGTTATAATTTAAGGAGATTGTTCCTCGATTACCTTAAGCCAAAAATCATTAGCAAGGTATACGAGGGCATGCTGAAAAGTAATGCCTTCGAATTTTTTATTCTGTTCAATATCGGTTGAGGTATTACATGCTATGCATATTACTCGGTCGACTTTCGCGCTTCGTTGTCGCAAGTTCCAACCCTTTATCGCTAGAGGGCTCTAAATTGTAGCGTGTAACATGGCGGTGTGCAACGTAACTATGCCGGTGAGTGAGAAGCAAGCGTGCTGTAATGGAGTTTTGTAACCGCAAAAAACGCGCCTCCAATTGAAATCCATAGAAGAATAAAAGCTGTATACGGTGTTGATTGTATCGACAACAGAGACTGAACATCTGTCAAGAATTTCTTTTGGGTTTTGAGCATGAGAGTGATGGATTCCTTAACAACTTTATAACAGGTGATGAAAGATGTGATTTTGACTCCGAAAACAAGAGAGTATCAAGGAAGTTCCGCCATAAAGGATAATCGACGCCAAAAAAGTTCAAAACCATGCCATCAGCAGGCAAAGTCATGCCCGCAGTGTTCTGAGATGTTCAAGGTGTGGTGCATTTGAAATTCATGCCTAAAGGCAACTTTGCAAGGTATTGCGAGACCCTCAGATAATTGAAAGCACGAATTCGAAGAACATGACAATCCCAGACCCCACAAGAGCCCTGCGACATCTGCAACAATCCAACGCCTTGGGTTCACTGTCATCAATCATCCTCCATATAATCCCGACTTGGCCTTATCCGATTTTCATCTGTTTCCAAAACTTAAAGAACACCTTCCAGGAGTTCACTTTGATAGTGCTGAAGTGGTGCAATCATTCTACATTGACGGTATCAACAAACTGGTCTCTCGTTGGGAGAAATGTGTTCATCGCCAGACTGACTATGTTGGGAAAGAAATATGTAAACATGAAGAATAAAGATGTAGAATGTTAATAAAGTTTGTTTTATTTAAAAAGCTTTAAAAGTTTAGGCATCCCATTATGTTGCCTTTCTATCCCCCCTTCATCTGAAGGAAAATATTTTCGAAAACTTGTTTCATCGTTACACAGAAGATTGGGTTTCTTCAAAAGGAAAATTTTTATTTTTTGATTCTCTAGCTCAACATAGTTCCGTCTTTTGGTAAATCCAGGGTGCGAATAAGATCATTTAACTCACACTGATTGGGGACACGTTTGGGGATGTTTCTTTCCATCCCACGTTATTTATTCATCTTCACTGCCCTGAAACTGAACTTTATGGGTTCTCAATGGATTATTTCCGCTAGAACTTAGGTGACTATAGCGAACACCGTTTCTTTATGCGTTATGTGGACATTTTCTCGAAAATCATGGTTGGCGGTACCAACTGACCTCAGATTGGTATTCAGCTAGTTGGAGAATATAGAGGTAGGGTTTTGGAATCCAGTATATGGACCAGCTCTCCCACGACGCGACGTTACAATTCTTAAGCATAATCACAAATAACCCAAGTTTTGAGGATTTGCGGAGCACTTTCTTCAAAATGATGGGTGCTGCTGGCTTCCAACAAGATGATGGCAAGCCTTGTAACTCACTATAGGTCGTAACTATCTTGGAGATCACCTTTTCTTAGCAGCTCGTTATATGCATATAGAAGGGGCATAACTATATGGCCAGAAGATCTACAGACTTAACCACCAACGCCTTTTTCGTGCGGGTTATAAGAAAACGACAATTTATGGATATGAATATAAATTCCCACAAAATATTACCCCTAAAACCTCATTGTGGAGAAAACTACCACTTTCTCCAAGGAGTCTTTCGACATTTGCACAGATTTGATGGTGGGGCACTCAGTGATTGGGATATCTTTCTGAGTTAAGTATGACACTTTGGTGACCATCGCATTGACAAGACTCATAAACAAAGAGCATATACATGTGCCATGTGTATCTATCCAAGTGGAAAAAAGAAGTAAAATGTGATTTATCATTTTTTAGAAAATATTTTTAATTTTGTTTGAATAAATATAATAACAATTACAACACAGTAAAAATGCGAGATATAATATTAAAATATATACAGGGTGTCCGCAAATTTCACCGACAACGTTTAACTGTATATTCACGACGATAAATAAATACGATCTACGAAAAAAAAGTTTTGGTTTTTGAGTTACAAGTTTTAAGAAATAATACGCCATAATAATCCAAATTAATGTCATAAATTTTAGCGCGATCGGTAAAAGGGTTATGAAGTTATTAATTAAATTAGTTTTATTTTCGACGACGAATATGCAGTCAAACGTTGTCTGTGAAATTTGCGGACACCCTGTATAGTCAAAGAGAAGTTTATGTTAAGGTTTTTTATTTCAGGGCCACAAGAATGAAGTTTCGGAAGAGCAAATAGAAATGAGCAATATGGAAAACTCAGAACCAGAACTGATTGAAAAGGAAAAGAAAAGTACCAACGGGTGCTTGGGATTCCTGAAAAAAAGTAAGTTGAATAAAAAAAATACCTACTGCATATTTCATTAAAACATTAATTCTAGAATTATCAGATTTATATATTCCTAAATATTGTGTTAGTAAATAGCATTTATGACTAAAATATTTTTAATTATGGAGTAAGCAATCCTTTATATTATACTTTAACAGTGAACAATTTCCTTCTAGCTTGGGCAAAGTTTACCGAAACCAAAGAAATAAATCCGGATGATTTGGACAGCCTCGACATGTATTACCTAAGTAAGTACGATTTGCATTAATTTATTGAAGAATGTGAAGTAAACAAAAATTTGAAAGTGGTGAAATTTTGAGGCAGCGTTATTTCATATGCTTATATAAAAAAGCACTTTTGTAATGGTGCCATCTGCATCACGTAGGACAAACTATTGACATTTAACGGAAATTTAAATAGTTCTTTGTAATTTAAAACAGCGTTCTAAAAAATATAGATCCATTAACTTTTATACATTATAGATGTCTGCATCAAACTTCCTCATAATAAGTGTTGCCGTCGCTAGATGTCAGGCATGCACTTAAAAGCAGGCATTGTTTATTATGATTAAAGCAAAACATTTGTTTAACACCTTGAAAACTGTACTATGTTTCCTTAACTATATTTTTAGAATTTCATTAAAAAAGTAGTTGACTGTGAAACAGGTAACAATCCGCGGTAATATATATTGGTAAGTTTCTTATACAACAGATGGCGTCGTTAAGAACTTGGATTCCTTTAATTTCTATAAGTTGTGCTTTAATTCGTCATATTAGCAAATGAATTCTTTAAATAACACTTTTAAGTTTTGTATTTCCATTTTAATCACAGTTTCAGCTATCAATATATTAAAAATTGACTTAATAATACTATACATAGACACTCGCGGTAAAGGAGCGGTATGAAATTAAAACAGCCAATTTACTGGCAATAATTCAATAATAATCTGATAGAACAATATAACGCTACCGAGATATTACTAATTTATTGGATTTAAAAGCTGGGTAAGGTGATTATCCTTAAATTTACGAGGGGCAACCCAAAGTTTATTATACTTTATTTATCTGTTCTAGATAAAACAACATTTAGGCCATGGCTTATTTTACAGATTCAGTTCAGAATAATTTATAGACTACATTTGAATTAATGTAATAGGTAGAATATAACTCTACTATAGTTAGTTATGAGCTGCTGCAGAGAGTGAATAATATTTCGAATTGTCGCAAATGCAAACGTTATCAAACTAATTCTCAACAAATTATTACAACTGAAATCAGTTAGTAAAGCTCTTATACTACCAAAAAACTGCTAGCTTCTAACATTTTTGATCTTGCTAGCCACCGACTATTTTATTATGTGGAAACTAATTTAATAAGGTTAATTTCTCCTCTTCCTTTTTGAGGCACGTACAAACTCTATTTATTAGGAAAACCTTATGTTTCAAGAGACGTCTTATTTCTGTCGAAGTTGTTGTTTGTTCAATATTTATCATTTCTTCAGCATAAATGATGATTTAGAAAAAGATCCACTTAACTGAAGTATGTGGATCGTGGAGCCCACTGAACATAAGCATTTTGACCTTATCCAATCCAAGGATTTGGAAATAGTTTATTATTTAAGAATTTACGTCTTATTGCCTACAAAATGTAGATTCAACCAGGCGATTGGTAGAAATATGCGTCAGTACATTATTCCCAAACTGTTGATTTGGACAAGGCCAAAATGCAATTGTTCAAGGCCACCTTGATCTCCAGAACGTAACACAATCTTTAGCATCGCGGACCATGGAAGAAAATGACACATCTATTGTGTATCAGCAAATCCAAATTAAACACATGTGTAAAACTCTGATGAAATATGTAAAACTTTAACATTTCTTACACAATCGAGGTGCCAAAGCTGACTCATCAACTGGAACAGGCTAAAGCATTTTTGGACTATATACATACACAAACTTTGGTATTATTGGCGCCGTTAATTTTGTAGACCACCTCAATTTTCTTGGCCTATTTGCACGTCTAGAAGCGGTGGCAATATAACTTTAACGCCGCATACATTTTATGGTTTAGATTTTATGTGCCATGCTATAGTTCGAGATCCAATCCAATAAAACGCGCTGAAATAAATTCAGTGGAATCCCACGATAAAATTCCGCTGGATTGATTAGTTGCATCGGTATTTACATTGTACATAAACATGAATAATTAGTCACAGACTGTTTCTTTTAAGTTGCTAATTACGTCTTTTGATTCCCCTATTGCAATACTCCGGTTAAATTAGTCATAAAAATAGTGGTAAAATAACGAAAATTCCGACAGAGCTAAATTTTGGTGGAGACCTTGGGTACACTATTAGAAATAAAGTGTGAAAAGTCCCCATCAATCCCATGTGTGCTAAAAAAGTTATTCGGGGTCAAAGGTCAAAATATGAGTTTTTTTTTTCGAAAACTGTAAGTTTTATCAAAAAAGTAGTCCCGACAAAAATTATATATCTTAAAATTATCTACAAAATTGGTTATTATACTTTTTTTCGTTATTTGAAATGTCTATTTTGACCGGACTAGTAAATAATATTACTCATTTGTAGAATAAATCTGGTACATAGGACTTAATAAATATATTTTATGGCTTGTAGGGAAGATATTCATCCAAAAATAAGACAAAAAAGATTCTATCATTATAAGGACCCATATTGATTTTCTGCGCTTAAAATATTTGAATATAATATTTGAATATCAAAGAGATGTACTCAGCTTCAACAGGAATGTGCTATGGGTAGATTCTGAAATAATTTTATATAAAAATACAAACACCACTGAATTTTATTCTTTTTGAAAACGCGGATGTACCAGGTGAGATATTTTAGTGATGCATCTTTCGGGGTCTCGGTAGCTAGAAGAGATAGAACAGATTGGTATTTTGAAAATATGGAATTATTTTTTTTATTTTTACGAATTTTTCAAATCGGTAAAAACACATATTATCTGAGCAACTTTATGAAAAGAAAGTACGAGTACAAAAGAATCATTATATGTATCAAAAAAACGTGCCGTCTTCCAATAACTCCGGCAAGCGATTTTGCGAAAAATCTAGATATCTCGACATTTAAGATTCTTAGTGGTCGCTCTGGACCACGTCGTTCAGAATATCTTGCACGGTACACTTGACAAGCTCTGTGGACATTTTCGATTACTTCGCCATAAATTATGAGCATATCATAATATTCGCGATTGCTAAATAAATGCCCCATTTTCAAAAGCAAACTTGGAAATAAGGCTATTAAATGTACTCTCGAAAAACAGCACAGCAATCAATACAACAATGTATTACAATCTGACTTTCGGATACAGTCCGGCTTCATAAGAAACCTACAAACTCGTAAAAAGTGTTACAGAATTTTTTGTAAGTACTCGCTGCGATAAAATACATGTATTCAGCAGTTCCAAAACAGTTTTAAATACATTTTTAATTAGCTTTTTTCTCTATGACCTTAATTTTCCGATACAAGTTTGTGAAGTCAGTTACCTCGTGACTTTTCGGAAAATTACTTTTGAGATATTTTCAGTTAAAGCTGGCTATGTACGTTATTCAGCATAACTTAACACCTAGTACCTCAACATTGTAGAAAATTTCCTTTCATAAGCTTGAATGTATGAAATTTCTGTTTCAATTTAAATATCTAGAAGGCAATGATTGGAGAACCTTTAGAATGACATGCCTCACAATTTCATTCAAGTGAGTGATATCAAAAGCCTTATATTTGTAACAGACTAACAACTTTTGCGTCAAAGATTAAATGCTGCTTCAGTATTTATTTTTTATCTAATGCAATAGTTTGATAGAACATTTTTCCTTTTAGATAATAATACAGGTCAACATTTAGTTTGAAAAAAAAACACCGGATTCTACCTCGGTACCCAGAAGTTTTTGGGGTCGCTGATTCCGATGACGAGGTCAATTAAGCTCTATCACGTCAGGTTCAAGACCATTTGAACGTCAAACTAAGTAAAGGTGGTTGAAAAAATCTGAAAAAGATCATACATAGTTTTTTTTGGTTACACCTGTTTATTTGCTTGTTAGTCTGTATTTATCGTCTGCCTGTATTTTCTCTCCGTCCATCTAGAGTCCGGTGTTTTTTTTTCAAACTAAATGTTGAGCTGTGCAATTAATGGTTATACACCACACCTAGATTTGATCAGAATATGGAACATTTTCTAGCTTTAACATAGATTATCTTAAATTTTTAGGGTTACGTAAAAATACAGAAGCAAATAGGAGATGGAAATAATGTTAACAGTTATGTATTTGGAAATATTTATATTTCCGTTTCGACAATCGCGTTCCACCTACGACTGCTATTAATCCTTTTTTCTGTATTTTTACACGGACATGGATTCGGGAGGCATATTATAGCAATATCCATTGGAGCATGTTTGGTAGATGTGATGAAAACACGGATTCGGTTTACAGCATCGATTTAATCCCTTATAAATTTGACCCCGGCCTAACAGAATCAGGCTTAATGAACAGTATGGAGAGCCGAACAAGTTAAAATAATGCGGCTTAATTATAAACAGACTAATGCTTCCAAACGGTCCGGCCTGTCCACGTATCGCGCTAATTACTTTGTTGATATACAAAGTTCGTTCAACAATAAGTTTTAATGAAAATCCGTACTGTGATATGCGACGAAACATTCATGTGGTTGTTATTTGTTTTATTTACGTAATTATTCACTACCTGGACCAAACTGTGACAACAACAAGAAATCGTCTTATACAGGGCGAATTTTTCTTCTGCAGCTCCGTTGTCACTCATCAGTGAAAACATGTTATTAGCTAGATTTAAAAATATTCGTCTTTTTTAATTATTTACTGAATTTTATGTAGTAATTCTATGAAGTTGCTTTATATCAAATCAAATACCATATACCTACATTGTTCACTTTTATCAGCCAACTCGATTTAGTAGGTTTGGAAATGTGTAGATAAATATTTTTAAAGACTTGAGAAAAGACAATATGTTTACCAAAAATATGTAACCGTTTTGAATTATTAAAGCTGAATAATTTCCGGATTTACTGCCACGTCGTCGGTTTCGACAGACATACCACTCCCTTCTTCAGAAGAAACTCTGAAACTGGAGATTAGTCCTTTTGTTGGTATATATGTTTGCTGTATGCACAGCATTCCAGTGCATAGCTTGTAGTTGTTGGTCTGTGTCGTTTTGGTTCTTGATTTTTTCTGATAAGTCGTCTCTACGCTTTAGGTAGTTCTAACCCTTCGTTCGGATGAAATTATTTGAATTTTTCTGGATTTTTATCGCTTCCCTGTAGATTCTTGGCCAAAATCTTCTTTCTCTCTCAATCTCGCTAAAATTCTGATAGGGAGATAGGTCTATTGTGAGTCCCGAATCTGCCACGTGTTCCGCAGGTACTAATTTTTCCATATTGTTTATCCCCAAGTACATTTGTGCTCCTTTAAACTCGTATTGACGTATCTCTCTGTCCACTGTAGACTTTTCCACTTCCACATATTCACAGGATACTGCAGACACTCGGGCTTTGGAGTAGACCGTTCCTGGAGGTATCGTCTAAGTAAGACCGTAATGTAGTTCTTCGCATAAGTGTTCTGGTTCACAGATGACCTGTGGTGGATACACCAATGTGTTTTCAATACCTTGTTCCTAGGCTGGGTGGTGACGTGACGGCCGTCTAGGAACAACATCATTTTATCCATGGTGAAGTTTATTTCCGAATGTGGGATACATATTAACGTTGTCCTGAAATCTTTCTTCTGTTATATCCAGGGGCCCAGATAATAAATATGAGTATATCATTCACATATATAAACCAATACTTTGGCTTTGGAGCTGCAGACACGTCGAAGGCTTCCATATTTGCCAAAGCTGGTGACAAGGGTAAACCTATAGCTGCTTCTTCAGTTCGTTCGTAGAACTGATACTTAATGAAGAACGTCCATCTGGTGGACAACTTTGTCAAGTCCACTAGTACTAGTGAAATGAGGCGGCATCTGCTTGGTAATTAGGCCACAACTGGGCCCTTTTTGCCTGCCCCGCCTTCCCATCACCTATCCACTCTCTGCCTCTAACTCTCCTCGAACCTACCCAATGCCCTGATGAACGCCAGGATTTTGGTCCATGGAAGGTCTCTCACCTCAACCCCTTGCAGTTCTTCAGCACCAAAGACTTTATGTCTTATTCTCCCAAAGGCTGCACAATATCCCAAAAGGTGGAGAGGGGTGTCCCCCCTTCTCCACATTTCAGGCATAGAGGGTCCTCCTTAATTCCTATCAAACTTAAATGCCTCATAAGTCTACAGTGACCTGTCACAACCCCCACCACTTGGTTTAGGGCTTTTCGACTGAGGCTCAGCAGCCATCTCGTTCTGGGTTTGTTAAGTCCATGTATAAAACTATGGGCCTGCCTACATCCTCTATTTCTCCTCCACATCTGACCTAAAGTTTGATAGGCCCATTTATTGAAGGCCCCATTGATGCTGCCTCGTGTGATTCCTAAGATTGGTTCAGGTCCCCTAGATTCGAGACGAGCTAATTGATCAGCCCTCTCGTTACCAGGGATACCCATATGGCCTGGGACCCAAACCAGCTCTACCTCTCTTTGTGTGGCCAATGACTCTAGAGCGTCTCCACATTCCTGGACAAGGGCAGAACTAGTCCTTGGGGAGCTAACCGTTCTGACCGCGGCCTGACTTCTCCTCTACACAATTCCTACCATCTCCATTCCATGCCATCTACTTGCTACCATCAAAGAAGCAAAAACCTCGGCCTGAAAGACTGTGGCATACATATCCGGTGAAAAGTTTTCCTGGATACCTCTGCCTTCCAAATAAATTCTGAAAACTCGTCTTCTACCCGAGATTCATCAGTATAGCATACTAGGGATCCCGGGGGAAACATATCACCACGGCTCTCTTGAGGGGAAGTGATGACATACTTCCTTCAAGTATACTAAATTCTTATTCTTGTCTTGGGCATTGAATTTTCGATGAAGTGTTTCCTGAACCTCTTCAATTGCTAATGTAATTGACAGAAGCAGATAAGCAGAGCCCGGAAATTATTCAGCCATTGACAGTTGCCACGGAAGCCTGCAACTAAGCCTGAATTATTATAAATTTTGATAAAATATTAAGAGATGATAAGGTTCGTAAGTGTTTCCTGAACTTTTTTAAGATGACGCATGCTCGTTTTGTTCTATCTTAACTTGAGATTAACAGGTAATCTACGTTCAACAATCAAAATAAATTCTAGAATATTACACTAAATCTTTGAATTTTCTTATTCCCCTTTTATGCCTTCAATATCCGGACCATAGATACTTGCATTAACTTGCATTAGAATTAGTAGCCTTACCGATACGAATCCCATTTAATTCCAACGCATTATATGCTGATGTCGGGATTGGTTGCGTTGAAGACCGATCTATTCTCTAGTCAATTGATTCTAAAACTTCATGTGTAATATGATCCCTTGATCTGGACTTTAGTTAGACCAGTTGTACGGAATAGATATGAATCTATATTCTTATAAGCTTCCTTACCGACACTTCTCACAGCTCAAGGAGGTTCCAGGAAGGGTAGACAGGACCGTCCAAGTTCAGCAACTCGTTTATTCTTTTCTGCAAAGGATTCTCTATAAGTTCCTTCGGAAGGGTTTGCCCTGGCCTCGAAGCCCAGTATTTTCGATCTGATTCAGTTCGTTTACCAGGGCCCTCTTAGCACATTGAGATATACCGGGAGGGCTCCGAAGCAAGGAACTCTGTTTCGGATCTCTTCCCAGCAAGTTCATCTGTTTTCTCACTTCTGTCAATGCCTTTATGTCCTGGTGGGTGCCAGTGTTGGATAATACAATCTAACTTTTCCTCCCTTTCGCTCTGATTCTCTATTCGTGTCTCGATTGACTCATGGAAGTGAAACCTTGGAATCATCTTGTCGGATACAATCCCCAAAGTTGGTTCCGACATAATAGTTTCCATAATACTGAAATATGGACTACCTCTCCAGTCAAACTATTAGAATTTCTGCTTTGTATAACATTTTTGCTCCTTTATTCGTAATTCGTGCCAGGCATTTAAAATTTAAAATAATTAAAAAATCTCATAATTGAGCTTTATAAAATAAAATGAGATAGTTATTTTTGGAATATAGTTTTAATTTTTCCTTTCCTGTCAAATTTTAAGAGATGCAATTGCTCACATCAACATTTATTAACGGTCATTGCATGCATATTTAGATAAACGAAACACATCCGGCTTCACAAGAAACAATTTAAGCGACTGCTGAAACTGAAGTTGCGTGACAATAGTAATCGATGAACCCTTAAATTCAACTAGGTCAAAGAAGTGTTGCGAGGAGTATTCCTAACGTCCTCCGTGTTGGGCCTAATACATAATTCATTTTATTTTTAGTGTCTATCTTCACTAAACAGTGATTTATACTGAGATTTAGAATTTCATTAGGACCATCGTGCTAGGAATATCTGTTTTATGACCCTTATAAATAGCGAAAGCACAAGAGGGGTGTTGAAAGTGAAAGAGAAAATTTTATTGGGACATTGGAATAAGAATTTGCTATAACCAAAAGTATTTTGTTTATTTCATATATTCTTAATAAATGAAGTTATATCTACTAAGTGCGTTTCTTGCAAAGGGTGAAGGGGGGCACGAAAATGAGCAACTTTTATTAAGCAACTGATGTTCTAAATGTTTTTGATTTCGAGAAAATTAATTAAGAAAATTAACCATAAATGTAAACCGACCCTGTGCATCTGGAGCACGTGCGTTGTGTGTTCCAGCATTACTTAGCCGATATACAGGATGTTTCAGGAGGAGATGTACATACTTCAGTATGTTATTCTACGTTTAATTTTGAGCAAGAAATTTCCTATGAACTTAGGTCTGGAAACGCTTCGTTTAGGATATACAGGATGTCAAATTAAAAAAAAATAATTAGTTTTCTTTAATAACTCTCGACTACTTTGAGTTAAATTAATGAAATTTTGTAAGCATAGGTTTCTTGTGACGGGAAATTCAAATTTTTTGGACTATTGGCTGTATCTCCCAGAGGGCGCCACAAGCGACCATTAGGATCCTTTTAAATCACTTCAACTTTTTTTTGCCACGGTGTATGTCATTTTTGAATAGAAAAACATTTTCCCCTATATTTTCTACTTCAGCAATGTACATCTTATTGAAGTCTCTATGAGCAGCCGTTTCCGTTAAACACTCATCTAAAGATGATGCATGCAAATTATGTGTTAGTGTGAATCGAAAGATATTGTTGTTAGGTTTTATACATTTTGTTTAGAGATTTTATTTTTGCAATTCTCACAAAAAAAATCAGGCTGTTTTGATTAAAAACTAATAGTTCTTTAAAGTGTTATGCCTTATTTTTAAGATAAAAGTAAGGTAGCCAGATAAGTAATGTTCGCGTCATCAATAATTGTTACAATTAATTAGAAAAAATAAATAGGACGTTGCTGTTTTTTGAACACGATGTTTTTATTTTTCAATCCGACAAATGATTTACTAAAATTAACGCCTCTTAAAGATTTATCGTAAAATGCGTGGTTTTCGAGAATAAAACAACAATAAAATAACAAAAAGACAACTTAACACTATCCATTTAACACTACTAAATTAATTTTCATCAAAGATTTGGTTCAAAAATACCACCACCAACTTCAATACACTTTTCAACTCTTACGAAAATATTACGTAAGGTGTTATTTAATTTTATAGGGTGCTGTTTTATTAGCGTAGCTGTAGCCACTATACGACCGATCAATTCATCGCGTGTATTTACTTTTTCTCGATAAACTTCTTGTTTCATCCATCCCCAAAGTCCATAATACATGAGAGTTAGGTCTGGAGACCTAGCTGGTCAACTAACAGGCCCTCCACGACCAATCCATCTCTCTCCAAATTGTTCATTTAGGTAATGGATTACCTGTCGGCTGTAATGGGACAGAGCACCGTCGTGCTGAAAAATCATGCATAGTAGTTTGTTCAAGGGAACATCCTCCAATAACACTGGAAAATCATTCTGCAAAAATTCTAAATATCGGGCTGCTGTTAGACGATACGGTAATACAAATGGCCCAATTAGTTGATGACCAATCATTCCACACCAGATATTAACAATAAATCTGTGTTGGAACACTAGCATGTGGATTGTTATCGGACCAACGACGATTGTTGTCATGGTTATTAATGCTGTCCCAGGTAAAAGTGGCTTCGTCGGTAAAAAGTATCATAGAACCAATTGACGATTAGCGTTGACCCATTCACAAAATTCCAATCTTCTGGCATGAACTCTTGGTTGAATATTTTGTATGTCAAAAGGATACAAACCATTTTTGCGTAACGTACTCTTACATGAGGAATGTTCATCTGGAAGGAAACTCTTCTTGTGCTTGTCGATGGTCTTCGTTCTACTGATTGAAAAATACGTTCGATGTCATTGGCATTTCGGTTATCTGCTCGTTCAGAATGATAATGACTACTTGGAAGAAAACCGGATTCAAGTAATTTGGTAAATGTGTTAGAAAACACCTGGAACCGTTCTATTAGGAAATCGTCTCCGATAATCTCTACGAGCAGCCCGTGAATTTCCATTGGAAAAGCCGTAACAAAATAACATATCAGCATACGCACTATCGTCCTAAGCATTTTTGTGTTTTTTTACCTTGGAATTAAATCTACTTTATGATGTCAAAGATTGAATATAATTATATCTAACAACCTGTAAACAAAACTAATATCAGTTTTGTTTACAAGCTACAATTTGCATCCAAAAAATTGTTTTACATCTTTTTTCGTTATTGATATAAAGTACATTGCCAAAATATGCGAATCATCATGTCCGTTTCTAAAACTGACCCAATCAACCTCTTCATATGTATATCTACTGCGGATCAAAGGTATTGTTTTTTTTTTAATAAATGTCTTCTGTCATTAACCAAGCGCTACATCTGTTTTGATATAACGCTTGGTTTGTGAGATACTGTAGTTTCTTTCGATGCCGTTAGGAACTTTTTTGTTCAAGGCCCGACATTCTTAAAAAATGCTTTGTATTTGAAATGCCAATCTTGAAAGGACTAACGTCAAGTGCATTCTGTAATCTGTAACAATCGGCAGTGGTGTTTATTTCGCACAATAATTTAAGGTTAAGTAAAATATGAAAATTAGGATCTCTCCTAAAAGCCTAGCAAATTTGAAAAGATATATTTTTACCGTAGGAAATATTGGCAAATGTCGTTAAAAAACCTACTTTATTCTCATATATATTGAAAACAAAGCGCCATATACTGGTATTTCATACGAATTAACTAAACTTTTTAATAATCTTTTAAGTTTAAGATTACTGTGGCGCTTTTCTTAATTTCTGATGCTCTCCTTGTAAACTGCCTCTTTCTTCGGCAACTCAATAGACAATTCAACCAGATTTTTCGTAGTCGACAGGATGCAAACTACTTAGCGAAATCGGCTATAAAAACAGACCCTCATCAAGCGGGATATAGTTTGACATGGGTAGTGATTGGATCTGAATTTATGATGCCCGTGGTGAAGATGTATTAGGATAAAGTGGCAGAGTCAAGAGCCTTACGAATTTTATTTGATAAAGTCAAAGAATTTCCGTCTCAATGAAAAATACTAGTATGGGGTTTACATTATACATATATAAATTTTCTCTTACACTTTATCGTACACAGTAAGTACAATCTTACAATTCGAATTTAAAATTATAATACAATTCTTTATGTAAACAAATTATTTTATCCACACTCACCTCTTTTATCCACACATATGAAATGATACTTTATTCACTAGTGGAATAAAGTAACTTTATTTCACTAATAGAACTTTTTTCAATTTTACATTAGTTATAAAAACGCTAAAGTACCTAACTTCATTCAATGATATCTCGGCGAATAAAAAAGATTTTTCAAATTTTAAAAAAGCGCTTTGAAGGCTAAGAGTGGTAGTTTTAGAGAGCATGATTCGTTTTTAGAAAAAAAAATTCGCTCTGTGATATACCTAAGCTCAAATATAGCAAAAAAACTTGTTTTTTGCACTTTTAGGTTGGGATATCTCGGAAACGGGACGTATAGGAGCAATTCTGACACCAGATTCGGATTCTACGCCCCAAAAACCTTCGGGCAAGTGAGGTCTGGTTTTTGTTGGGTGTGAAAATTGTTGCCCTGTGTAATTATTTTTGTTTTACGAATATTTTTTGCATGTATTAAACAGTTTAGAATTCATACAAATAAAAGGCAACAAAATACTGAAAAGAAAACGAATTCGTTGACAGCGATAGATATTTATTAGATAATATTAATTTAGCACCAATTGCCAGAGAAATAGTAGAATCCATAATACAGAGCCTTCAGTTGTGATCGCTGAGATTGAGCAACCAACACTGCATGCTTAGCTCTGTCATCTAAAAAATCTTTAGTGACGGAACTTCTAGTACGTGGGTTGAAAATTTCGGTTCTTCTTTATGCCTTGTCCTTAGTTGTATGACCCAGGGACATATTTTGGGAGCAGTACTGTCTTTGCTATTGGTTGATTGCTTCGTGTGGTGCATAAACTCCCTAATATTGCAAAGCACGGAAACATAAAAGATAAATAACAAAAATCCCTTTACTCTACCGCTTTTTCTACTTTATCCTCTGTACTTCTAATATTAAGCTTATCGCCAAAAATATGTTGACTATCACAACAAATGACTAATAGTCATGAAACCTAACTGATAAAATTTTTCTGTGAATATGAACGTTGCCCCGCTTTTTTACTTGCTCATAGAAAATTGAAACGGGAATAATTGCATAACTTTACTGATATGAATCCCTACGGTCAACCGACATTTAAAATTCATATTGTCACTAATATGCATATGAGATATGGTGTTCTATTGTCAGTTTGGACGTGTTGCCACGTACCTAGTTTTAACTTGTCGGCTTCGCAACGCCACCGGAATACAGGTCTAGCCATGCAGAGAACTGGGTTCGTCCTATTAGACATCCAGCAGGACGAGATCTAATTCCTGCAACGGTTAATTTCTCAACACTGTTTATCAATTGAATATTTCGATAAATAAAGTATACTTATTAGTTATGATATTAAAATTATTATGAAGACTGGTAATATTATACAGGGTGTAAGAAGTTTGACTGACATTACTTCAGCATGAGATAGAGTAATTATAAATGAACAAAAAAGTTGTATATTACAGGAGCGTAAGATTAACAGTTTTCAAAATACAGCGACTATTAATATTGGGCAGTTTCATCACAACGTGTCAACAGCGCTTAACCTGCTGATGCAATGACGTGTACACGCGGCAGACTTGTCCTACGGAAAAAATGTAAAAGATATTATTGTGAAACATTTAGTAAATTTCAAGACAATTTTTAAATAAATAAAATAAAATGTATCGATTTTGTAGTACGAAGATAGTATTGTGCTTAAATTTTAGCTCAAATTTTAGTAATTATGAATCTCTTAAAACAGGAATTTAACTTTTAATCAAATTATGTATTTGAAAAATATGTAAATAAAGTACCCAAAGATTCACGTCGTCCAAATAATCACACGTATTAAAAATAATTCAGGTAGTTACCAAAAAAGCAAAATTCTGTAATTTTTGAAAACAAAATAAGTACAAAATAAACATATGCTCAAAATGTCCACCACCATTTTCGATGCACACACGTCACCTTCGAATCCAATTTTCGAAAACGAAAATTAATGGTACGCCAAAAACACTCCGACACGGTCGAATCCAGATACCAACTGACTTGCGTATTGGTGGTTGCTGGACACATTTGTACCTCGTGTTAATAAACCGCCGCGCCGTTATCATATTGCTCGATATGAATTTAATCGATTTTAAATTTATTACAAAGCTAATTATTTTTTAGAATTAAGCATAAAGAAGTTCAAAAAAGAGATAAACATTGTATTTTATGGTATTCTATACACGCAGTTACGTCAATATTCCTTAATTAATCGAACTTTTGTACATGAAGTAGGAGATTTTGATAATTTTTTTTCTTGGAAATGGTTGAGTTTAAGACCCATGGTTTTTTTATTTATTTTGATGTATTCTATCGTCTGTTAAAATTAAGGCAGAGGACAAGATGGACCTAATTTGTAACAGATAACCAAAAAATAACTTATTTTATTAACCAAATTTTAAAATTTATTATTAGCTATTGGTACCAAATACGTTGTACGTTTATTAGAAAATTTCATTTATATGTTAAATAATATTACGGTAACAAAATGTATATGAAAGTGTACCTATTTTGTTGCTACTTTAAATTTGTTAAAGTGTAATTATCAGTATTTGAATTAGAATAAATTTTGAATGTCTAACTTTATAGGAAGGTCTTGCTTCCCTATATTTCATTACATGGTGTCTTAGAATTCGTACCATTATTGTTATAATCATTATTGTTTCCAGTGTACTCTTTTTTCACAGAAAATTTTTAAGAAATTCACTAAAATCAGCTTAATTTGCAGGCTTCCGGGGTAGCTCTGAATGGTTGCAGAATTTCCGACTGATTGCCATTTTATCGGTTTCTACTTCTTAACATTTCAAGAGACATATCGCTCTCTTCTACTATGAAGACTCAGTTTCAGAACTTCTTCTAAAGAAGAGACTTAGGAATTTGTTCAACTATCTCTAAAATTAGTTCACACTTTAATATTGTCACGTACATACAGCTTACATTATAGATTGACCGAAGAATATATTTTCTTTGAGATGTTGGCGAGTCAATGTCAATGTCAATGTCAATGCCAAGCCGATGTACTCCAAGATTTTGGTGTATGCAGCATCTCGTATATGCAACTAATTGTTAGTACCTACTGGACAAATAAGAAGACAAGTCAACACGATATTAAATGAACAAGCGTATCATCTGAAGAATATCAACGGAGAAAGATCAGTAGTTACTAAATACACTGCAGATACTGGACAAGCAATAGTGTGAGTAACAAAATTCTAATCAGAAAGAGAAGACCTGGTGTTTGAAAAAGACTTATACATAAAAATCAAGAAATCAAGGAACAGCACACAATAAATATAAATACCGACCAGCGGACTTATCTCCAGGTCTCAGATATTCTTTTGAAGAAGAAATGAAGCATAAACCAATAACGTGAAAACTAATCACCATTGCTCCAATTGTTCAACCTTTGGCAGTTGTCACAAAAACCTGCAAACCAGACTAATTTTAGAGACTACCTTAGAGATAATTTCGTCAAATAGTTCTTTTTATACGTCTGAAGGAAGTTTCCTCGTTATCGGAAAAGTTGCTATAACTACTAAGTAGTAATTGAGTTTTACAAAAATATTTTCTTATGTAATCAATTTTTTCGATATATTTGCCATTTGCTGGCTAAAATAAGCATTGGAACATCTGCCAAGCAAGTTTCTAATTTACACTGGAAAAAATTTCACTCATATTTCACTCAATTTTACTTAATAATGTATCAATTTCTGTCCACACTTGATCGACTAAAATTTTCACTCTATTAGTATGAGTACAACTGAGTGAAACTATTACAAATCCGAGTTAATGCTAATTAACAATTGAGCGACTTTTGACTCTATTCTGAGTATATAAAACCAATTTAAAGTTGACTTTTTCTCTAATATGATTTAAATTTAACTATTATTGAGTCATTTTTTACTGAGATTTGGTTTTTAATTAATTAAATATTGAGTGCAAAAATAAATTACTCATAAATTATTAATTAGGATATACAGTGTTGAAATTAATTCACTTTGCGGGGCCTGTCCTGGCTGAGACCCACCAACTGAGGCCGCCGCCGGCTAAGGCCTGTTCTCCTGGGATTACGCTTTTCGGGAGCATCTAACGTGGTCGAGATTACAGAAGCAGTATGTAAGTGGTGCCATCTTCACGGCGTCAGTGAAATTACTCGAAATTAATGTACATTTAAACTCACTCAATAATGAGGACATTTACTCTGATTTAGGTACAAGTGCACCAAATACGAGTTTACGTGAAGAAATTTTTTAAGGAGTACCTATATTTGAGTGAAAGTACTCAGTTTTAACAAATGAGTAAAATGATCAAAATGCCCAATATTGAGTGAAAATGTACTCAATAATTTTGCTCAATGGATTCACTCCGAACCTTTATTGCTTTCAGTTAAACCGAATTTTTTTAAGTGCATATACTCCCAGCAAATCGTTTGTAGTATGACCATATCTCAAGTGATTTTATTACTGTTAATACAAAATGCGACTGGTGCAAAGGACGCCCGTCAGTTAGCAAGTGGAAAACGCGACCCGAATATAGTATATCGTGAGCCGCAATCGTCGACCTACAGCTCCTGTTGTTGGACACTGGTGGATTCCAGTACAACCGCATCATTTCCATATTCAAATTATGAGAGACAAAATATATCGCCTGGGCAAATTCTCATCCGCTTAAAGCCAAAAGCGGTATAATTCGAGGCCGCCAATGTGTGGGGCTTTAAATAAATAAACAGTGGGTTCCGTATTTGATTAACTGCTGTATAGAAATTCACAGAGGTGCATTTAAGGGGACATCGTTAATTTATTTGACTGAGCTTGTAACTGCGATTGACATTCTACATTGTCCTAATTGATCCACGAATAGAATTCCAGTTTAATTTACTTTAACCACTAAACTTTATATAGTTTTAATTGTAAAAGAAGATGTAATAACACTGTACAGGGTGGTTGATTTTCGATAGTTTTATAGGGTACAGCCAAAACGGTGATAGATACAAAAAATCTGATATCGATGTCCCGTCCTCTTTTTTTGAGTTTACTTCGCTGGTCCCAAAAGATCTTGGCTAACTTGATTAGTTTTAGATATACAGGGTTTTTTTGAAAAATGGCCCATTTACATTAACCTCTCTATCTCCGTTGTCATTCAATTTACAAGAAAAAAGTGTGCACATTATTTGTTCCATTTTTTATTAGGAAGCCATTGGCGTACTCAGATTTTTTACAAATCGCACAGTTTCTCCGATATTGCATAAACATAGGTTTTTTTAAATAGAACACCCTGTATTTGGCCATCCCGTTGAATAGCATTTTTTTTTACCTTTTCAGCTATATATAATAATAGATACTTTTTATTTGCCTAAATGAAGAAAAATGCAAAAATGTATAGATATAGATATTTTTTCAGTTGGCCATGTTATTTATTGTTATATTTAGTATTGGTCTCTTCGTTTTCTATTATTATTTTTATGTTAAGCACCTAACTTAGACTAAAAGATTAAAAAAAAAATAAATTAGATTATCCATTTATCTTTACTTAATAGGTTTAATTATAGGTACACTTATAACTATTATCTAAACATAAACTAAACAAAAATAACAACTATAAAATGAGAGAAACAACAATAAAACAAAAATGACATAACAAAGTCACAGCAAGTGCTCGAATTGTCGGCCATTTTCGTTGATACATAACTGACAACGTTTGGCAATGGAACGGGTCGCATTGTAAATGTGAATATTTGACACCCGCTGAATATAGTTTTCAAAATGTTCCCTTAGCTCCTCGACATTATTAGCTCTATACTTATAAATTTTGTCTTTAACATCCCCCCAAAAATAAAAGTCTATAGGGGTTAGGTCTGGTGACCTAGGCGGCCACCTGTTTGGTCCGTACGTACCGATCCAATTGTCCCCGAAATTATGATTTAATAATTCTCTAACTATGTGGGAATTATGTGGAGGCGCACCATCATGCTGAAAGAACATATTATATCGTTGAGCTAGTGACATATCGTCCAGCAGTTCAATAATATTTTCTTGTAAAATTCTCACATATCTCTGAGCGTTAAGGTTTTCATCGTACATTTCGTAAGCTAACACTCTATTGTGGAAGAGAGCTACCCATACATGAAAACCAAATCGCCCTTGTTGAATTCTGGCCACAGTTTGGTGAGGATTAACATCTGACCAATAACGCGCATTATGCCGGTTGAATATACCTTCGCTGCTTATAAAAGCCTCGTCGGTCCAAATAACATTTTGAAAAAAATTGGGGTATACATGAGTTTGCTGCAAAAACCATTGGCAGAAAATGATGCGTCTCTCTTCATCTCCTGGATGCAAATGGTGGACTTTTCTTATAGTATATGGTCGAAACTTGTGTTTTTTTAAAATTCTCAATGCTTTGAATTTACCAATTCCTATCGTTCTTTGAATTTCTCTGCTGGATACGTTGGGATTTGCGACAACAAAAGCTAAAGTATTGATTTCATCATCTTCTCTATTCTGTATATTATAAGATTTAGCTCTCGGTTTTTGAAAAGAACCAAACTCACACAAATTATCATAGAGTCGGCTAAAAATTCTCTTTTCTGGCTGATGACGCTCTGGGTATCTCTCCAAATATAAGTTTAAAGCTGTGTCACTATTTTTTTCACTTTCAATGTAACACTCTAACATTTGAACTTTGTGAAGATTTTCGTACACCATTTTTATACTTTTCAAAATTAAAACCAAGTAATAGACGTTTAACAAGCTTTCAATCAGTCAAAAATAAACTAACTGTCAATATTAAACAACAAAAGACGAATAAATAAATAACATGGCCAACTGAAAAAATATCTATATCTACATTTTTGCATTTTTCTTCATTTAGGCAAATAAAAAGTATCTATTATTATATATGGCTGAAAAGGTAAAAAAAAATGCTACTCAACGGGATGGCCAAATACAGGGTGTTCTATTTAAAAAAACCTATGTTTATGCAATATCGGAGAAACTGTGCGATTTGTAAAAAATCTGAGTACGCCAATGGCTTCCTAATAAAAAATAGAACAAATAATGTGCACACTTTTTTCTTCTAAATTGAATGACAACGGAGATAGAGAGGTTAATGTAAATGGGCCATTTTTCAAAAAAACCCTGTATATCTAAAACTAATCAAGTTAGCCAAGATCTTTTGGGACCAGCGAAGTAAACTCAAAAAAGGAGGACGGGACATCGATATCAGATTTTTTGTATCTATCATTTGGCTGTACCCTATAAAACTATCGAAAATCAACCATCCTGTACAGTAAAACAAGCTATCGCATTTCTCAACAATGAAAACACTTTATTGATAGTACACAGTCGCGGTTCACTATTTCACCTTGAGGGAAGAATTCAAATTGCACAATTCCATTAAAGTAAAAAAAAAACAGTGAGCATCACTTTGATGTTGGATAGAGACTGACATGATTGTGATTATTGAAGTTTTGTCTCAATATTATTGCTGTAAGCCCAACCAACTTTCGTCTCCAGTTATGATCCTTTGAATGAATGTTTCATCGTCATTGGATTGTTCAAGGTATTACCGATAAATGTCCAGACACAGAGCACCTAGAGTGTACGTTTCCTACCCAAAGCATGGGAACCTGTGAAGGCATTTTACGGAGAAGTGTGCGAGATAATCTGACCGCGCAATTCACGCATGCTTTGAACAGATCCAGATTAATATTGTTACACTTTTGACAAATATTCATTTTTCAGGTTTGGAATTCAGAAAGTAATATAATGTATATACAGGGTGATTCATTAATAATGGGACAGAGCTTAAGGGCATGTTGTTAACCTCAAAATAGAGCGATTAAGCAAAATATGCCTTATCCGAATGTTGCTCCTTTTCGATCTACAGGGTTAAAGTTGAAAAAATATATTTTTTTAAATATCTTTATCATCTTTGAATGGATTGTCTTGAAAGTTTGTACACCTATGTTTTCTGAGGTGGTAATTACGGAAATGGTAACTATTTTGCAATCACATCTAGGATGCGCTAGTTGTAGTGTTCCGTCGGAGTAAACATATGTCAAACTTTTTTGTCCTTCAAAAATCTGAATTTCCAATAAGAAATTATTAAACTACGTTCAATTCTAAATAAAAAAGATATACCTGTTAAAAATCGATAAACTTAACCGTTTTCGAAATAAGAACGATTTACTATTTCTTTACAAAATTATTTGTTTGAACGTACGCCTTTAAATAAGATGACTTAATTACGAATTAAGACAAACACAGTAACAACTGAAAATTTTATTATGCTTAAGTCTAATTACAAAAGATTCTCAAAGTGGCGACCATTGTTTTCAATACATTTTTTTATTCTCTCGTTAAAATTTTGTCTGACACTGAATAGACTTCTTTGTTGGTCTCTGATAATGTTAACAGATTCTTGTATTTTTGCCCACAGCTCTTCTCGAGTATGTATAACATCTTTATAAACTAAAGATTTAACGTTACCCCAGAAATAAAAATCTAGGGGATTTAAATCAGGGCTACGCGCAGGCCAAGGCACTTCGCTGCCGCGACCAATCCAACGGTTTCGAAAACTTATATCAAGATATTCTCTTACTGGTCGGGAGTAATGTGCGGGAGCACCATCATGCATAAACCAAAAGGTTTGCCGTAAATTTAAGGGGATATTTTCAAGAACGAGTGGCAAGTCATTTGTTAAAAAATTTAAATAATTTTCCCCATTAAGTGGACGGGGTAACACAAATGGTCCCAAAATGTTATCGGAAAGTATTCCACACCAAATATTTATTGAGAATTCATGCTGAAAATGTTGTTCTCGTGGCAAGTGAGGATTTTCCAGTTCCCAGGAATGGCTATTTCTCCAATTAAATACACCGCGCCGGGTAAATGTAGCTTCGTCCGTAAACAATATTTTATTATAAAATGTAGGGTCAGCATTTTGTTGCCGACGAAGAAACTGTGCGAACCGAAATCTACCAGGAGGATCTTGTGGCATCAACTGTTGAACCGGACGAAAATGGTAAGGATACAATTTTTCTTTGTGGAGTATTCTGAAGACGGAAGGCTGACTTACACCAGTAGCTGATGAAATTCGGCGTGTGCTTGTTTGCGTGTTTTCGGCAATTCGCACTAAAACATCCTCTTCTTGCTCCGCCGCTAATACTTTAGGCCTTCCAACGTCTCGTTTAGGGCGAAATGATCCCGTTTCTCCTAATCTGTCGTACAACGTCTTGAAAAGCTTGTGGTTAGGTTGTCTGTTATTTGGATATAACTTCAAGTACCTCGCCGCTGCATGACGACCACAATAATTTTCTTGGGCATAAACACATACCATGTTTCTCATGTCAACAAACGAATAATCATTATGACGCGGCATTTTAATAAAAAAAATCACAAACGAAGAAGAACTAAACTGTCTAGTATTTATAAGTTGCCTAGAATTGATATAAATAATACATGACATTTCATTGACAGCGGCCTACTTCATTTAAGTCATCTTATTTAAAGGCGTTCGTTCAAACAAATAATTTTGTAAAGAAATAGTAAATCGTTCTTATTTCGAAAACGGTTAAGTTTATAGATTTTTAACAAGTCTATATTTTTTATTTAGAATTGAACGTAGTTTAATAATTTCTTATTGGAAATTCAGATTTTTGAAGGACAAAAAAGTTTGACATATGTTTGCTCCGACGGAACACTACAACTAGCGCATCCTAGATGTGATTGCAAAATAGTTACCATTTTCGTAATTACCACCTCAGAAAATATAGGTGTACAAACTTTCAAGACAATCCGTTCAAAGATGCTCAAGATATTTTAAAAAATTGAAAATATTTTTTCAACTTTAACACCCTGTAGATCGAAAAGGAGCAACATTCGGATAAGGCATATTTGGCTTAATCGCTCTATTTTGAGGTCAGCAACATGCCCTTAAGATCTGTCCCATTATTAATGAATCACCCTGTATATTAAATAAAACTGCAAAATAATTTAAATTATAGTTATTGTCCTTTAAGTAATGTTAGTTTATTTAATATTAGTAAATTCCACTGAATTAATAATTATTTTAACTTCATGATTTATTCTCGCATCGATATACTTTTCACATACAGTCCTCACAAGTTCTTATGCATATTATTAAATATGTTCACATTCAAAAAGTTTTTAATACATGATACACAATTTTATTTTTCTGTAGCTTGGGTGTACTGTCTTTATAGTTATTACAAAAAATTATAATTTTTTTTGTTTGTTAAATTGTAATTTTTCTTTTTTAAACTACGTTTATTTTCTGCAGATTACCTTTTTTTTTTTGTTTTTTTGAAATGTAGGAAAGCCGCCTAACTTCATATTTTAGTTTCTTCTTTCTTGGGGTATCATCACTAAAATGTTGGGACTGTTCATATTCATAAAAAACTGTTAGTGAAGACAATTTTATAAAATTATCTGGTGAGCAAAAAATTCATTCAAATCACACAGTCCAGGTAAATGTTACAGGAGTGTTCTAGGTCAAACTTGAACACACTGTGCATATACATATAAAGTATAATTACTTATTATTTCTGATAGATTTAATGTGGGAACTGCATTTTTTGTTAATTTGTGGACTACATTTTTATTAAAAATAAAATTTTTTTTTCAAAGGGTTTTGAATATGTACGTGAAAATTTTGATGGTATCCAATCCTGTTTTTCACCTATCTTTACTTTATCATCAACATCCTTTGAATTTTCAGCTCCCTTAAAATTACGGGATTTGGAAAAATTTCAAATAAATTGGAGACTTTTTACGTAAAGTAAATAATTACTAAAAATATGTTACAATAATTTATTCACTTAATAATTTATATCACGTTTACCATTGCGCACCATGTGGGCGAACAAAATTATAAAGTCAACCCTGGAATACTCTGAATTAAACAAAGAAATGGCGTACCTATACAGAGTGTTTGTAAATAAGTGCGAAATATTTTAGGGAGTGGTTGCCGTAGTTATTTTGTGGAAAAAAGTTCATATGAATGTAGGTTGAAGGCTTCGTTTCCGAGATATACTTAGTGTTTAAATTTTAATTTTTTATTTATTTTTATTCATTATTTCAGAATTTTAAAAATATTGACACGAAATTTTAAAAACGCTTTGGAGGGATAAATGTGCATTCTTTGGGGTGATCCGAATCTTTCTACTTGCACCAGTGGCATTCGTACGAGAATGTCACAAACTTTCTTAATAAAAAAGTGGTACGCCATTGACTTCTTTCCGTTTTGATACATTTTTAGAAATCCGCCAACAATTCTGAATAAAATTGGCCTCTTATATTTTTTTCGTAGGATGCACCGTTTTTGAGGAAAAAAGTAAAACATATTTTGTTAATCTTTTATTTAATTGTCTCTTTCAATAAAGCGTTATTATGGTCAAAGTAAAACGCAATTCAACATTGAAAATAAAAAGTTGATATGAATGTGGGTAAAAAATTCTTTGATTTCGAGGTACAGGATGTTCCAAACTCTTTGAAATAATTAATAAATATAAAAAAATAAAATTTAAACACTGCTTTTCGGAAACGAAGCATACTTCGACCTACGTTTATATGAACTTTTTTCACAATTTTCGGCAACCACAACCTAAAATATTTCGCACTTTTTTACAAACGCCCTGTATATTGACTCAAATTTACGTTTTATATATTGATTATTTTACTTATCTAGAGAAGGAAATTTTGCAGCTCTCTTCACCAATTTGTTCACTTCTATTTATACAATGTCCTACATTTGCCCATGAAAAAATAATTAATTATTGATGATGATTGACTGATGTTGGGCTACAGGCCAGGCTCCCAACTGCCTTCATCATAATCGCAATATAGTTCAGTCTATATTGTCTATGCGTCCACATGATTTTCTTTCTGTCGTTCAGTCATCAAATGAGGAATAAATATTGCCGCAACTCGATACATGTTCAGTTTTTCAGCCAAAATTTCATGGCATAATCCACTTGAAACGCTAACCTCTTCTGCAATTTCTCTTGCAGTCAGTCAACGATTTGCACGTACCAGATCTTCGAAGTCCTTCCTGGTCGAGAATCATCTTCAGTTTACTGACGACCACTTTTAAATCAAGAAAACCATTCTTAATCCTGCGTACGATACAGATCATCATCTCCGTAAGATTATTTCCAAAGTTGAGACGTTTCCGTGAAAGTTTTCCCCAGATTTGGAGAATATTGTTACGTTGCACCAATGTTCCAGAAACTGGCATATTTTAAAAACCGTCACTAAATATCTCCATTAGCTTATAATTAAAAAATGTCGGTTATTTTCTGAACAATCCTCGTATTTCTTTACTTACGAATGCATTCTTTTATTTACTTGGAAAATGAATTAGGATTCGCTGTGCTCCTGAAAATCCAAGCACGTTACAAAAATGTTGTAGCCCAGATGGAATTTACTCTGGTTGCAGGATTTGCAGCTAATTAAGCTGCCTTTAAGTGGATTAAACGTGTTCCTCGTTAGAATTATACCCTCGGGTCACTCGGTGTAGCGGAAAATTTATGAAGGCTCTAATTACTTTCATCTCGAACTAAAATAATATCCCCTTTTTGTTTGGATTAATGACTGAAGCCGATTGCGTTTTTTTCTCTTCTCTTTAAAGGAAATACTTTCCGTCGAGGTATTATTTCCAGAAATGGGATTTCGGGATGTAATAACGTAATTAACGCCAGGGTTGGCTCAAACGGAGGTAACAGAGGTTTTATATAAAATATAACGAATAATATCATCATTTTATTTAAAATATCACATTTTATTCTTATTAAATAATTAAATTATCCTTAATTGCTAACATTTTTAGGAAAACTATTCCTATTATTAGGTAATAACAACAGACAAATTTATAGAAAGAACAGGATGATATGTTTTCCTGTACAACTAACATTTTTCAACAATAACGGGTTTTGTTAAATTGATTGTATTCAAAGTTTTATAGAAACAATTTAACAAATATTAGTGGAATTCAGAAAACGATGTAATTCAACCATTCGTGGTGGTCAAGATATGATGCATAATTAGTAATGTTAAAATCGCCATCCATAAATATATTCGTTAAAATTTAATTTATCCACATCCACATAAAAGTTATATAATGGAATATTCAATTTATTATTTTGAGTAATACAATTTCTGGAAAAATCCTTAACAAAATCATCAGCATTCCTGTTATTATACGAGTGAATATCAGAACGTTTGCGAAACTTGCTTCTATTACGGTGTATTTGCAATAAGTTTCAAAAATATATATACAAGGCAGGGGTCCCATAGGGCACACCCGCAAGAATGCGTACCGATGATTTTTGCAGAACAAAAATCTTATTAATTGCATTAGAATTACCCCACAATATTATCTCATAAGTTAATTCGCTATGAACTATAGCAAAATACACTGTCCTCAAAGTATCTTTTGAGAGATAATGTTGAAGCAACCTCATACAAAAAATTTGCGACGACAAATTTGAGCAAAGTCTGTCTACTTGTGTTGACCAACTTAAATTAGTATCAAAATAAAGTCCAAGTAATTTGGCACTAGCTATTTGAGCTCATATATCGGAAGTAAATTCTGTATCTTGGTATTGTTTAATTTTAATAGATTTGATGAGAACCAATTTCTAGCAGTCGGTACACAGTCAATGCTTATTTTTAGACATGGGCTTACCAGTGTCGTATCATCAGCAAACAATATACATGAATTTTCACCAATAGAAAAAGGCAAATCGTTAATATAAACGAGAAACAAAATTGAGCAGTAACTTCAGCATCATCAAAAGAGAACGTTGTTTTAAACCCGAATTCTATTGCTCCAATAAATTTAAAAGATTGTTCAAATTGTAATTCTAATTGAAGGTAATTTGTTTGGGAATGGGGTCAGTTTTTAAAGAAAACCAGTTTATTGGTTAGTCGACGTTTCGGCTATATTTAAGCCTTCTTCAGGACACTAAAATAATTACAATAGATAAACATACACATCATTATACATATTGACTATTAGGATTAAAACAGATTAAAATTCAATAATATTACAATGATGAAGGATCAAGAACCAATCACAAGGAAACGTTTACGAAAATATAATAATAAATTTATCGGGTACTTACATCCAAAAAAGGTTTTCCGTGTAACAAATAATCTAAATAATGGGGAGTAAAATAGGTAGTATGTTGCTGTATCAAAATAGTACATTACTCGATGTCGATTAAAATATCTATGAATGGAACATATTAGAGGATTTAAGTGTGGAACAGAAAAAAGGGGGCCAAGACAAAAACCATTCAAAGAAATTGAAATGTGTATAAAACCAGAGCTATATTGTTGTTAAAAGTCTGTGTCTCTTACCTCTGTCTATAAGATTAAAATACGATGTTTGTAAATTATCTATGTCGCTGCGTTTGTTAAGAGTTTTATCGCTTTATATTGATCATTTCACTTAATAATCTCTTTTTCTAAATTGTCTGTTTATCAATGAATCGTGTAGAATCAAAATCAAAAGTATGTAATGTAGACAAACTGTGTGCCGCAAGAGCAGTTAAATTTTGTTTGCGTTTTAAGGGATTGAAAACATTGATTACATCCCTCTTATGTTCTGTTATCCTTGTTCCCAAATAACGACCCGTTTGGCCTATGTAGCACTTTTCACAGTCATGGCAAGGAATTTGATAAACGACATTAGATTCCAAATTTGTAGGTGTTCTACTTTTAGTTTTTGAGAAATATTTCTTTCTAATTGTATTTTCGGCTTTCTGATTTACCTTTATATTGCCATTTGATAGTGTTTTAGCTAACCTTTCAGACATACCTTTAATGTACGGAATCTTAAAATGTTTCACTTCATTTAGCTCTTTTCTATCATGATGATCTTGACTATCTTATTTACTAAGCTTTTAGGATAATTATTATGATGTAAATAAGTTTTGATTAAATTTATGTTCTTTTGCCAGAAAGATGAATGTGATAACATTTTAGCGCGAAATTTTAAATTGTTTATAATATTTATTTTTTGAGATAATGGATGTTCTGAATTATAATTAAGAAATCTGAGAAAGTGGGCTTGTGATACCAATCAGTTATCAGTAGATTATTATTTCTTATTATTATCATATCTAAAAAAGGTAATTCATGTTTTTCATTTTCAACTTCTATGGTGAAACATAGGTCTTTGTGAAAACTATTAAATGTATCTAAAAGGATTTACTCTGTATCTTTGGGAATAGCGGTAACAATGTCGTCTACATACCGTTTGAAGAAAGGTAATTCAAAGGGTAATTTATCTATGCAAGTCTCCTGTAGAGAAGCCATAACTATGTCAGAACAAATTGGTGAGAGACAGTTACCCATGCCTAGGCCAGATATCTGTTGGTAAAACTGTTCATTGAATTTGAAATAATTATTATTAAAACAAAATTCAAGTAACTGTAAAAATTCTTCTTGAGGAAGTTTCGTTTTCTGTTCAATGAAGTTCCATTTTTGTCTCACAAGTTGTGTTGTTAAGTTTAATGGTACATTTGTGAACAAATACACAACATCAAGTGATACCAAAATGTAATTATCAGGAATTATTTTATTATTAATAAATTCTGCAAAATCAAAAGAGTCCTCTACATGTCTCTCATCTCTCTGGAATGCATGTTTTAATAACTTTAATAACCCCCTTTTTTCTGTTCCACACTTAAATCCTCTAATATGTTCCATTCATAGATATTTTAATAGACATCGAGTAATGTACTATTTTGATACAGCAACATACTACCTATTTTACTCCCCATTATTTAGATTATTTGTTACACGAAAAACCTTTTTTGGATGTAAGTACCAGATAAATTTATTATTATATTTTCGTAAACGTTTCCTTGTGATTGGTTCTTGATCCTTCATCATTGTAATATTATTGAATTTTAATCTGTTTTAATCCTAATAGTCAATATGTATAATGATGTGTATGTTTATTTATTGTAATTATTTTAGTGTCCTGAAGAAGGCTTAAATATAGCCGAAACGTCGACTAACCAATAAACTGGTTTTCTTTAAAAACTGAACCCATTCCCAAACAAATTACCTTCAATTTAATCACTGGGTCATGAAAATACTCTGTAATTCTAATGTTGTCCTTAATAAAAATAGATTTTTAAATTCCATATTTATTAGATTACTTACCACCTCGTGATCGGTGACCACTTACCGATCGCTAATTTCTAAACGTCACTTGCAAATGTCTCAATAAATTAAGTAAATATGTCAAATTTCATACGAACTATCATTACGACAATTTGTATTCCATAAAAAGTAATGAATCTGCAAGTAAATAGAAAGCCCAGCCTTGCTATCAATATTATTAATTAATACGAATGTCATATCTAGGAATGAAATTCCTACTGAAGCCGCAAAATGTTTCAAACAACAACTCTACCTCCTCAAACAGTTGATTAATCTAATTTAATATTCTCCAGTTGATGTGCATCCGTTAGATAAGTTAATTTGCCTGGCTTCTTTGTTTTGCAACTGCGAGCTTCCGGAGTTTACTGTAGAGTTTAGAAAAGGTTCTGTTGGAGCGGCGGAGAAGCGGAAATTTCATATTCTAGTTTAAATACAAAGGAAATGTTTAGCATCAGAGACTGACGTAACGGGTCATTAATATTATATTTCTGTAACAATCACTTGTTGCGGTTCTGCGACACTGGGTGTCTCCAGAATGTTTCAATTTCAAACGAATTGTTATTTCAAATAGGATGCTCTATCCATACCTTCTGTCTAGACAGATGAGGCTTAAAGCCAACTTTAAGAAGAAGTTTGTCCATTATTCTCCTCAATATTCTTTTCATGTACTTTAGTCAATTTTTAACAAGTTATTAGCTTGCCAGAGTCATTTAGAATTCATTGAGGAAATATGGACATTATTTTGAAAAATAATGGCAATTTTAATATATTTTAACATAAATAAAAATGTTAATTCGTAGGAAAACTCCAGATCTCTTCCATTATGGAAGAGAGATTGTGAACTGGTAGTTGAAACTCCAACACTTTATTACTTGTTTCTGAAACCTACAGTAACGTATGTGAGACTATAATAATTTCAGACACTTACCATTCATTGCTTACGTAGAATGTAATCCAGTAGCTGGATAATAATAACGGACTCGAACAAACATTATTATTGATTCATGTACACGCCACAGCGATCCGAGACTCAGGGAACCCAACGCGAATTCATGGCAAAGTTTGGAAATACTTTATTCAGGATTACATTAACCAGAGACTCTAAAATTAAGAAAAACTGCCCAGTGTTGAATCCAAGGAGAAACTGTCCTTTTTTCGGAGATCTCTCCTGAATTCGACACCTCGCTTCGACACACGCATTTCTTGGGTCCAGAAGTTTCTGTTCTTATCTTATTGGTGGGCTCCCTGAATATCAGGGGTTGAAATGGCTTAACTATACCATGTTAATACCTAATTGACTGAATTTACAATTGTATGGATAATTTTGAGACTAAACTGAACTTACCAGTAACCCTGCACCTTCCTCTTGTAACTCCGTATAGCAACACGGGATTTAATCTATTTTGATAGCTTGGAAAATCCGCCTAAAAACCAGCTATTTGATCTATTATTATTCTCCTCACAACGTTCTAACAACTTATTTAAGTACCTTGGAATTCCTACGCCTTTTCGAATGTATTTAGCGCATTATTAGAAATATCGATTTTTCCCTTCACCATGGGCTAAACCGTCGCTCCCAGATGCCCAACACAAGGCACCGACGGTCTAAGTCAACTTGTTCAAAAACATTGCTAAATTTTATGAGGCCTTCTACGAAGGACGACTTTGCAAATTTATTACTCCCGATGACAAGAGGCACTAGTCTCTCGACGACTTTATGGCGACGCTAAACCTAAACTTAAAAAGTTTATAGAGCAAACACTACTTATTTTCTTTGGTAATAAATCTACATAGTCCTGCAGTTTCTGTTTTTAAAGTGAAATGACCCGGCATATTCCACACTTAAAAAAGTTGTAGACGTTTCGAAAATTTATCCGCTTCAGTAATTATAATATTATATTGTTTTTGATTGATGTCATCCCATATGATTGATATCATATGGAGTTTATTCTATTTGAAAAACCAACAACGATCTAAGTCCACAGAATAATTTGAAACACATCTTTCACAAATGTGCGATCTATAGTGTAATATGTGCGATAGTGTAAAATGTGCGATAATGTAAAATGTGCGATAGTGTAACATATGCGATCTATAGTGTAATAGTATTTTTTTTGTATTTTGTATTTATCTGCTCCTTTCAGTGACTACTTTCATAAAGATAACTTTTAACTCTTGGCGTAAGGGTTCATTTCATTAATTTTGAAAATAAATTTTTTTCACTGGTGACAAAATGTACAATTAATTGTAATTTACGGGGTCATTTTCTCAGTCCAAATTCCTAGTCCGCAACTTTCAAAATAGACAAATTTTTTTATTATCTTCTCTTTCCATTTTGAAGTAAGTGGTAAAAATTTACAAAGCTGGGCTAACAATCTAAATATTAACATAATACAACACAGTAAATTTAAGGTTTTGTGAAGTATTAAAACAATGGATTTTAAATTCCCTGCTATGCATAAAAAGCAAACATAGTCGAAATAACCAAAACGTCTGGGTTAGATTATCCTTTGCACTTAGTGCAAAAAGTTTAAAAGCACATTAATTATTAAGGAACAGTAAAAGAAGCTGTAAAGAAGTGAGCTTTAAAGTGAGTGAAATGATACATTATGTTTAAAATTCGTAAATTACTATCTTACAAAAGAGATTTGGAAGTCTAAACGAAAGTTGTGTGAAATATGAATTTTACTTTTAATTAGTTTTTATAATAGTTTTATGCCTAGTCCAAATTTACATATTTTTGTCCGCAAACATACAAAAGTTGTTTTTTTTAGATGACAAATACTTTTATCTCGATAATTTGTTTAAAACATTGTATTTATTATTTTCTTCTAAAATTAACCATTTTTACTTATTTTAGCAACCACACAAAACTACATTACCTACATTAGATAACTGTTAGCATTTATATTAACTGTTTCTGTCCTATTTCAGGAAGAGCTTGCTCTTGATGTTAGTTTTAAATTTTATCCACACGGGCCATATCTCTAGAGGAATATATTTTAACAACATGATGCAGATTAAAGCTGCACACTAATTTGTCACTGTACTTAATAAATTAATTATAAGAGCAGAATATGTAATGTGGCACTAAAAAAACATTGTTAAAGCCGGGCAAACGCCGCTGCATGGTAATAAGAGTAAAACCCGCATATCTCTTGCATTGTATTTAAACATCAAACAACGTTAATGAAACCCTGACATCTTTATAATCTTTTGATCAAAACTGTTACATATTTCCTACAGAAAAGTAAAACTCAATTTTTAGTAATTAGGATTTTTAATTGCTTTTCCCGAGTAAGTTAGTTGGTTTCCATACAGTGTGTATCAGCCAAATGGAATAAATTCAACAATAAACAGAGGCGTGTTCGAAAAAACGCTCGGACACGTCGCGTCGGTTGGTATTTTTAGTTGCGGATTTTTAAAAATATAAACTTTTTATATTGGGTATGTGTCATATAACAGTAGTCAATACCAACTTTCTTATTTTAAATGCAACACCCTGTATATTATTCAATTTATGGATAGAATTCTAGACATATTTCAAGTAGGTACAATGTCCTATAACTTTCTTCAACTGTTTCGAAAATATTTAGTGTTTTCAGATTTATTATTAGGCGCAGGCAGCATTATAAAATTTACTTCTTCTTGATTGAAGAACATTGAGTCCTTAAATATCATCTAACTGAACAAACTCCGTAAATGAAACGCCATCATAATGTCAGTTTGCTGCCTCTTTAAGATAGCTTCATATATTCTTTAAATTTGAGTACCTAGACAAAAATAAGAGAGTAGTAGAAGGAGCAAATAAATTTATTCACTGATACCAATCTCTCTTACTCTTTTAACTACTTTAATGCCTTTGTTACGCAGAAAACAACAACCAGGATGCTGTTCCTCTACCGTCTATCTACAAATATTCCCAGATTTCTGAAACATGCACCTGAATATCCAGACACATATATCGGTCATTCATTTCGTAGATCAACAGCTAGTTTCTTCGTAGATTCTGGCGCAGGCATTACTACTTTTAACGATTGTAAAAGCGACAAAGTAGCTGAGGGATATGTCGAAGATTCTCTTCAAACCAAGATTGGGAAGAAAATTTTGAATAACAATGCTGACATAGTCTCTACTACTACGTTAGGTATTTTATGGTTACTGCTGTCGCTACCTCTTCTATACCTTTTTTACTACAGTTAACAGAACAACGTCTCAGAAAGAAAATGGTGCTCCTTGGTTGTGGAACCTAATTCACAATGTAACTATTGATATTAATATAAATACTAATAAATAAATAGTTGTTTAATGATGTTTTCTTTATTTAAATTAAAATTGTTGTATTTCGCTAGTTAACAAAAATATGTTGCCATTCTTTGACTGCAATTTGATTTTCGCAACTAAAAACTTGTATCTGTATAAAACCTACAAAATTGTAACTATACCTGATACTGGCAAGCTGTAACAAATAGTGTTCCTCTTCTGCTTCTGTACAATATTTCCCAAGTCGTCCCATTCCAATAACTTATCTCCCACTAATACGCTCCATTCACATCCCAGTAGCCATGGCAACAGGTTGGAGATCAAGCGGCTGGGGCACAGAGCCCGGCATATTTTATGTAGTCTTCCTCTTTTATGAAACTTAGAGAACGACCGCTTAACGACCGGCGTTTTGGCGAAAATAAAATGAATCTGAGTCTGGTAGCAACGTTTCACCTGGCGGATATTGCGGACTACCGTAAGCCTTGAAAGAAAGGATTTTATGTATTGGCAGGGATCCATTTTATTACAATATAAACCAACGTTATTTGTAAGTTTAAAGAACATCACATTTGTCGTTGAAAAATGTTGGAAAATTGTGTATGCCGATACTGATAGGAAATAAAACTTCATATTGATGGTTACAACAATAAATCTAAACGGATCGTCAACTAAATAAAACAATATCATCAAACAAAGACATCGTAGAGTACAGGGTGTCCCATAAGCACATGATCAAAAGGGTATTGCGACATACTTTGGCTCAAAAGAAAACGATTTGACCTAACTTCCTTTAATGCGGCGGCTACACGACAGCGACTTGCCTGCACGGTATAGTTTGCGCAATAAACACGGAATACTGTGTTGTGGCCACACGATGCTGGTAAGATCGTGCAGGCTGCAGACACTGCACTACTGCAGGCAGCAATCAGTACGTTTCCCAGGAATATGTATCCAAGCGAAGAATTTTTGTTATTAGTCTCTTTCTATTTTACATTAGTAAAAAAAAATAATAAATAGACGTCATCGTTCAAAATGGCCAAAAAATGGCTTCTGAACAGAAATATACATTCACATGTAAATTTAATGAAGAATTTGAGAGAAGATCCCGACGATTGGCGTAATTATATGAGAATGGATGAAATGGCGTATACTGAATTACTAGGATTGGTGATCCCTTCATAAACCGACAAAATACTGTAATGCGCGAATCTATGTACATATGTACAGTGTGTTTCACTTAAAGTCGGGACACCACCGTATTTAGGAAAAAGGCCTACTTTTTGATATTATGTTTTTTGACATGTGATCTTTTCTACGGCCTACAATCAGTAAGAAAAGACCCTCAAAAATTAAAAAACATTAGGCATTTTTTTAAGAAAGAAATGGATAGCATTTTCGATTTGATCACACCTCAAACTCTAAATACAAAATTTCATTATTGTAGCTTTTACAAGGTGTTCACCAAATAGGTGCAAACTTCGAAAAATTCCACGTATTGCAGAGTTTGCTGTATTAAGAGTGGTAAATATTTTCAAGATATTTTTCATAATTTTATTAACCGAAAGTATATCCGTGCAGTTTCATTGATTTCACTCATATAGGGTGCTCACAATAGGGCAAGCAAATTATATATATTTTTTATAATACCAGAAATGAGTTTCACAACAAAATAATATTTAAATATTACTGTTTTCTGTTAGTCCACATAATTTGGTATACACTGTTCAATTCGTCTCATCTTATTTCTAATAACTCTCCTCAACTGATGTGGTGTTATTTGTCGACATGTTTGTCTATTACATAAAAATCAAGTGGCGTCAAGTCTGCAGCTCTTGACGGCCACTCAGCTAACGGACTGTTGCGACCCATCCACTTTCTCGGGAAATACTCATTCAACCAATGACGTACCTACTATTACCGCATTATGAATAAGTGCTCCATATAATTGAAGGTAGAGGTTCTGTCTTACATGAAGAGGAAATACATGTACTGAATCCCAGAAATCATTGTTTAAAAAATTCATAAAAATCTCGCGTTTAGATTAACGCAAAAAAAGAAGGGCCTAATTATTTGATCACATAAAATCCTACAAAACACGTTAAATTTTTAATTAAGATTTATGTAATATAATTAGACAAGCATGTCGACAAATAACACTACATCAGTTGAGAAAAGTTATTAAAAATAAGAGGAGACGAATTGAAGAGTGCATGATGGACTAATAGAAAATAGTAATACATATTTAAATATTATTTCGTTGTGAAACTCATTTCTGGTATAATAAAAAATATATATAATTTGGCTGTCCTATTGTGAACACCCTGTATGAGTGAAATCAATGAAACTGCATGGATATACCTTCGGTTAATAAAATTATGAAAAAATACCTTGAAAATATTTTTCACTGTTAATACAGGACACTTTGCAATAAGTGAAATGTTTCGAAGTTTCACCTATTTTGTGAACACCCTGTAAAAGCTATAATAATGAAACTTTGTATTTAGGGTTTTGAGGTGTGATCAAATCGAAAATGCTATCAATTTTTTCTTGAAAAAATGCCTAATATGTTTTTTAATTTTTGAGGGTCTTTTCTTAATGATAGTAGGCCGTAGAAAAGATCACATGTCAAAAAATATAATATTAAAAATTAGGCCTTTGTGAGTACTACCACATAAAAAAAGAATTTTTGAAATCGGCCATCCTAAAGACTTTAAGTGAAACACACTGTATATATCTCCTCATGAAAGATTGAGTTGGTACTCTCAGATATTTGGCTACAGGGAGATCATATAGAGATTTAAGGTTTTCTGCCGCAATTTCTCTTAACTGAACACCGTGCGCCGTCCACACGCTCAAATTTTACCGTGCAAACCGAATTTGCACAAACAAAATCTTCAGCAAGTCGAAGTTTACGCAAGCCGCGCTTTTCAGTTTGTGCGAGATAACGTTTTGCCGGCCACACGTACGGGCTTCCCGATACAAACTGGTTTGTGCAGGCAAACGCGCGGTAAAGCCTGTATGTGTGGCCGGCCCATAAGAAAAAGTCTTCTTTTGAGCCAAGGAATGTCGCAGTACCTTTTTGATCATGTGCTTATGGGACACCCTGTATATTGACTTTCACTCACTGTAGGTTTAATTTTTTTATTGTCTGCAACCGAACCTGTTTGTTCAAATTTGGCAAATAATATTTTCACAGTTGCTTATTTCGGGATATTCCTTCTACTGAAAATGTCACGTAATTTAGTGAATTTTCACAATCTTTACTTAAGAATGAAAATGACGAATTCAAATCCTGCATTACTTTTGGGACACCCTGTATTTGCTTAGTATGTCGATCGTTTCCATTATCCGGAAAAGGTTCAATACGATTTTATTTTTTTCCTTGATATTTATGCAGATAAGTGTCGCTTCTCTGTAAAATATTATAATAAGGATATCCACGTAAAATTCAAATTCCCAAGTCGCCTCGAAGAAACGTGTAGGACTTAAATTTAACCCAAGGTAGGGAAAAAGTGACAGTGAGAAAATCGTGGTAGTTAGAGTGCTTGTTTGTCGACTCAAAAAGGCTTGAATACATTCGCAGGGGCTGAGTGTACTAAACCCACAGTTCCTAAATTGGGAAGCACAGACGAGAACAGTTCTTATTTTTCGGTTTTATTTCATAAAAGGAATCTTATTAAGGATGAAATATATTTCGTATTGAACTCAAAGAAATTGGTAATGGCTTTGCCTAAGTCGGTAAATTTATTTTCTCCATGAATAAATTAAAAAACTCGGGGAAAATTATTTTCTGTAGATATTCGATTTGCCAGACAATTAATTAATTAATTAATTAAAATTATTTGCCTTTTTCAAAAGCAATAAAAGCGTAGCGCGATTAAATATTAATATTTAAATTTGACCTCATTATTACAGATTTACGCATTACTTACTGATTTGGTGTCATATTGTGTTTCACGAAAATTAAATCATGTTCATTCCGACCATGTAAATAAAACTGTTCTGATCTTTTATTAAACTACTTTTACGAACTTCCTTCGAGAACGCATAGATAAATAAGCGTCAGTTTCGGTTTCTATGGCCTACGTGGTAGCTACATGAAACAAAAAGAAAAACCATCTCCCTGTTGTATCATTTTATGTTAGTCATACAAACAAGGATAGCTTTCAACAGATAAATACCTCTTTTTAGCAAGGATTATAACAAATAGATATCGGAAACTTCGTGGCGACAATCAAATAAATATAAACAGTAGTAATCTGTTACGCTAGTAAGCAGCAATACGCCTTATAGTAGCAGAAATAGGCTGAATCTGTGGTCAAGCCGTGCACCGCTCTACAATGCTCACAATACACAATGCTACTGACTGCCATAAAAACACGTGCCATATACTCGGTCAAGCAAAGTACACACGCACAAATGACAATGAATTGCACGACCAACGTCCCTCAGCAAAAAAACCTGGATTGTTCACCGGCAAGCAGGCCGACAGGGCAGGGTGCCGCTCAACGAATTCTAACCCCTAGAAGGAGCTTTGTGAAAATATTATCTTACATTTAGTTGTAGCCAGCATCTAGATAAAGAACTACTAATTGGATAGAGACAGAGTATATTTACGTATACCCAAAGAGACACAACGGCAGTGGCGTAGGGCATATATTTTGACACGGATATTTATTTATTCACCCAACTGCACCCAACTAACATGTACAAGGCCCAGTTATAGGTTACAATAATAGTACATTACACACACCTAAATACCTAAAGTGAGCTACAAACACATTGTGATAAAGCAGTATTAAAAAACATTTATCACTAGGAAAACAAGTGGTATTGTATAACATTGTCAACCACTACAAAGCAGTATTTAAAATCTTTATCTTAACCTAACAATATATTCTTAATTAATAATAAAACATATATTTGTTGCCTAAGAAAAGAAAAAAAAAAAAGAATTCGTTGATCTGTACCACTTAGAAATTTTGTTTGTATGTGACAAAGCCATGTTAAAACTTCTTCTTGCATAATTATAAGCATCTGTTGAATAAAAGCTTAACGTTAAGGCAAACGACCTAAGCTCAGATGAACACGTTTTACGAGATTGTCATTTTCTTGATCTTTGACAGATTTCACCTAATATTCCATATTCCTAAAATTACATATTGTTTACAGACACAGAAAGAATAAGTATTTTTCAACTTACATGAATGATACATTAAGCAGTTTCTGTTAAGTCATATTTCTTTTTCAAAAATTTCAGAAGAGAATTAAGGCTACAAATTCTGGCTTTTAGACGACTCTTTGCCTGCTGCAGACTACGGATCTTTATTGTTTGCATTTTTAATTTTTTCTTACAAATAGGTACTCCAATTTTTTCTTGCTCTTTTTGGACTTCCATGTCAGAAGTATGGCATTCTCCAAAATATCGTGGATAAGGCCTTTTCCTAAAAATGATGAATTATCTATTCCAGATGTATTTTATATAAACACTTACGGTAGTGTTTATATAAAATAAAATGGTAATATATAAATAGGTAACAGGTAGAATTTTCTTGGTATTTTTTAAAATGTACTGAATAAAAAAAATGTTAGAAACTCGTAGGTAAGCAGATAGCAAAATTATAGGGTATTAGTTGTAGAGACTATACAAAGGATATATAATTTGTTAATTATATTTTTATAACTTACTTCACGTTTATAATTTTATTACGATTGGGTGAATCCATTCCTATTTCTGATGCAGTTAATGTTGATCATTGTTTTGGTACGAAGTCACCAAATTTCAAATATATTTCAGAAAGATATGTAGCCTTATTTTTAGTAGATAACAAGCCTGATTGAGCACTCAGTGTCGATGACGATGAACATGTAGATATATTTTCTGGTTTTTGTTGCGGCAAGTGCAATGACTGTGTAAGAACATCATTTAGAGAAATATTTTCCTTATTAGAACTGTCTCATCTATAAAAATTAAATAAAAAGGTAAAGAGGTACTAGGTAACTGTAAAGGCTTTTTACTTGTATATTTTAATCAATATAAAAGTTATTTTACCTGCTATAAGTAGAAGCTATTATTGGAATAGCTATATCTCACAAGTACTTTCTACCTGATGGCTTTGTCAGAAAATCATTAATCGCAAAATGATCAGAACAAACAAAAATGTTGTCGGTAATATTGACATCATCTAGGGAGAGCTTCCACAAGTTTCAGATTCTTAAGATATCTAAAAAATACAGGTATTACTCATAACATACTTATAATATTACTGAAATAGGAAAAAATAAGTTGAACAATCAAAAAATATATCTTTTTAATAATTTAGTCAGTCAGTATTTTATCACTGCTAATTAAGTACTAAATGTAAAACACCCTTATGTAATTCCTCAAACGCCGCCCATGTTGCTTGTTTACTTACCTGTCAAAAGACCGCTGTCCGCCTTTTTTAAATAAAACTTTACAAATAACACACTTTCTAACCATGTCTTAGCACTAAATAAATGTCCATACATAAAAACTACACAACAATAAGAGGAAAATGCCACACTAATCACAAATTAACTCAAATACGTTAATAGCGGCTACACACTTTTCCTTTGACAGATGTCATCGACAATCATCGAAATGCGGAGGTAGGCGAGACTATTAATTCGACCAATAGAAATTTGTGTCTCCTTAAGATTTGATTTATTTATGTACATTCGCAAACAAATACATCCAAAGCTCCTTCTAATGGTTACAATTCGTTGGTGCCGCTAGATACGGATCGAATAAATTGATCGATGCGAAGCTTCAGATCAGCGGCAGACAAGTACATGTTATTGTACAATGACACGTATAGTGGGATTAGTAAAATGTGAAGTAGTTGATGTTTAGCCACCATTAGTAAAAATAGTCTCAATGAATGAACATAATAGAAAGGAGAAAAAAAATACTTAGTTACAAAAATTTGGATGAAATAAGAGGAGACATCACGTAAACGAAAATTGAAAATTTAGTTAAATGAAGGGAAAAGTTTGATTAATTACAAAATTTTACTCACATTTACAGAAGTCTAATTTGTCATCGACATCGCCGAGAAGTCCTGTGGAGAAATCCAGACCTGAGGAGACGGAGTGACCAGAACCTAAAGTAGTCACAAGGAAAAAGGTACAAAATAGTGCACAGAAAAAACTAGCTAACAAAATCACAAAACGATAATTATCAAAATCAATCCATTAAGAGATACATAGATTACTTACCTGTGTAACCTGAGGGGTTATTTCTTTATTTATCTATCTACCATTATGACCAGTATCATAACGATATTCGTGTGACTCCGTATAGCAACACGGGAAGGATTAGTCAGTCTAATTTAATCTATTTTTATAGCTTGGAAAATCCGCCTAAAAACCAGCTATTTGATCTATCATCATTTTCCTCACAATTACACACAACTTCCAACACTTTCCACACAACTTATTTAAGTACCTTAGAATTCTTAAGCCTTTTCGAACGTATTTCGTGCGTTATCAGAAATACCGTTTTTTCCCTTCACCGTGGGCTGAACCGACACAGTTAGGTGCTACCAGATGCCTAACACATGGCTCAGGCGGTGTAAGTGAACTTGTGTCAAAAACTGCTAAGTTTCATGAGGCCTTGTCCGAAGGACGGCTTTGAAAATTTATTACTCCCTGTAACAAAAGGCACTAGTCTCTCGACGACTTTACGACGACGCTAAACCTACTTGAAAACCCTTAACTTTTTAATAATTATTGTTGACTGAAATATTTAACTGTCTGAGTTGACTCATCCGTTCCGAGTACTAACAAATAAACTACCACGCGTCCCGGCTTTTGTTACACCTGTGTAATATTGACACAGTAAAAGAGCTCTATAAAATTTAAATTTAAAATTTTTATTTAAAGACTGCATTGAACAATTTTATATTCTAACGAGACATGAGTTACATACTTATTAGTTTAATTTTAAGAAATAAGTAAGTAACATCCAACATTTCTGACTGTACAAATTAAAAAACTCTTACATTGTTATTAAAAAGGAATTTAAACTTTTAACCAAGTGCCAGATTAGTTTTGAATGGTATAGATATAAGAAAGTGTATAGTGGAGATTTGTAAAATTTTTGATAAATATTCTTTAAACATTCATTCATTGCATTGTATGTGGTTTTTCTTTATATTGTGCCGGATAATAAATTGAACAAAATTTTTTCTGTTCCTTTGTGTGATGTGTTGCAAGAATTGAACAATTTCCTGCTGGAATTCACTAGTGAGATGAGAACTCATGTCTCTACTGAAATAAAATATTAATTGAATAAAAAAATCTAATTTCTCAAAATTCAGAATTTTAAAATAGTACCACAACAATATTTTTTTGGCGCCCAACCAATCAATTAATTCATCACAATATACAAGGTGTTAACGAAATAAGTAAAATTGGAGAATATGTAAGACATGTCGAAATTTGATGAAAACCTTAGTAGAGTTTTTGTCAGTGGCGGCCCCTTGAAGGAGTAACTCAGGAAACAGTCCCCAAAATTTCGGGATTTAATATTAAACTGTTTTGAAGTTATGAAATAAAAGCTGTTTCCTGAGTTACCCCTTCAAGGGGCTGTATCTCCCTTAGGGGCCGCCACTGACAAAAACTCTACTAAGGTTTTCATCATATTTCGACATGTTTTACATACCCTCCAATTTTGAGTACCTATTTCTTTAGTACCTTTTATATTCTTATAATGTAGTGCAGTTATAAGACTACACTTGTTTCACTTTTTATTTGAATAAATTACAGAAAGAGAACTAACAGCCTACAGCCAATCCTGTACCACATTGCAGCCGCCTAACATTCCTGATCCCAAATATTAAAATACAGGGTCATTCAGAACTTATCCAAAAAAAAAAAAATCTGGATGTACAAAGGACCCTTACAAATACAATTTTGTAAAGAAAAAATCAAAGAGGGCAGTTCGAAAATGATTTAAAAATACACTTCTGCACGACACTGGAAACTGGTCCACTGTAAAACCTGACCTCGCACAATGCGACCGGCATGGCGGTGTGATAAAAACGGACAAAAACTTTCGCAAGGAAGGAAATATGTAAATAGGATTTTATCGCACCTATTTTATATCGGCAAATTCAACTGCTTTTGCCTTTATTAACTAATAAAATTAATTTGTGTTTTTAAATAATAAAATCATTTGACATACTCGATGTTACAACAATTATTGTTCAAAATTTTATCCACCAACGTGTAAAAACATTTGGGTCCGTTGTACTCAGTTTCTACGAACTAACACAAATGTTGTCTTGCTTCACCATAACACAAATGCTTTACCATAAATTAAAACGATATCCATCAACTCCGAGTTGCTATACCTACACTCAAACTATTTTTGACAATAACTACCCATTTTTGACACTAACAACTAAAAACCTTTTGTAAACACCACAGATAACAGGTAAATACTATCGCAACGACGATTGCAAAATCCGATTTCAGTATTCGAAGTCGCTGAGGCCACGTGGCGAATGACGCTAGAGACTACATTTGTCCAGCTATGTAGTGGTTGAATGTACTATAACTTCCATATTTTTTTTCTCGGAAACTATAAGGATTTTACAAAATTTTTTTACGATATTTATTCCATTTCTCATGCTGCATCTATTCCCAAATTTTTTTGGATAAGTTGTGAATCACCCTGTATAATGCAATGAAGAAAAAGTGACATAATCACAAGTTTAATGTTTCTGTGATCTTTAGTTCCTTTGCGTTACAGTGCCTAAGATATTATAATTTTATGTCCTGGGAAGCTAGTTTCAGGACCTTCTGCGTGTGCGACCTGAAATTACAGTTATGGAAATTTTTAACACTAGTACAAGTTATTGTCGCCATTTCCGCACTCCAAGGTTTGATCCTATCTTTTTATGAAACCCGCTGGGTACGAAATAGTGCATTATATTTGCTACTTGTCTCTCCAAGACATAGCAACTGCATTAGTAGCATAGCGCATCAGCATTAGCGTTAAAACAACAAAACCAACAGATAGCTCTACTTTATAACTAATACAATAATACTTAATAGCAGCACGCCTTTGTTCCATTTTCTCCGCCGCCTCGTGATTTATTAATTAAAGAGGATGTGCGACGCTGCGACGGGCCGCGTCGCGACGTTTCATCTTTCATTCCCGCGTGGAATGTAACGTCAGACCTGCTCTGATAAACTTCGCCTTAATGAAGCATTCTGCCGCCGCCATAATTGGTGTTTATCTGCGCGTATTATACCTTACTAGGTTTTTAAAACTATAACCATTCTGGTCATTCATGTCCTAATAATCTATTGATTATAGGATTTTAAAAAGAACTATGACGTTCAAGATATTTTATTACATGAATCGTTCAAATGGTCATTTTAAATTAAAAAACCGCGGAATGCTATTAAATTAGAGGGTGGAAATTGGAGATAGGGGTGAACATGCACGCCTTTCAGTTTTTTAATTGTAGCTCGAAAACGAAACAAAATTTCACTATAGTTCATAGGAAAAATTATTTAGAGAATTGAATTTGAAACAAGCAAATAATGAGATTTTTTTATTTTTTCTACTTTTTTTACTCTAATTTTTTTTAGTAGAAATAGGTAAAGAAAATTGCTGTACAAAACAACTAGATGACATTCCCTTCAAAATGAAGCGTTTTCAAAAGTCTTTGGATTAATATTGACTGAGTTATAATCGGTCAAACTTAAATATTTTTTAGATTTTCGTCGTTTTTAACATAATGATTATAATTCTTATTATTTTTTACAACAAATTGGTTCTTCTTAATAAAAAAATATTTGAAAAGTTTTATTTGTTAATAATAAATAAAGATTTTCACAACTTAAGTCAAAAAAGTAAAAAAAAAGAAATCTTATTTTTTGATTTTATCTTATCTTTTATTAACGATTTTTTGCATAAAATTTTTCTTTTAAATTTTTTAAATGCGCCATTTCTATGGGAAATTTAATTCTCTACAAAATTTTTCCTATGAACTATACCGAAATTTTGCTTCGCTTTCGTGCTATATTTAAAAAACTGCAAAAGTGCTTTTTCACCCCTATCTTCAATTTCAACCCTCTAATTTAATAGCACCCTGCCGTTTCTTCATTTTTAATGACCCGAACAAGTCATGTGATGAAAATCCTTGAACGTATTATCTCCTTCCTTTTTTGCAGAAAATGAGAATTAAAACGTATAAGGGTAAACGCGACGAAAATTGAAAAATTGGCTAATTGAAAGTTTGAGCGGCCATATATCAGTCAATTTTCATCCAAAAATACTTTACCTCTTATTTTGAAAGAAATGTTATATCATTTTTTTATGAAGCAATGCCTATATCTATCTTTACTTAAAAAAATAGAGGCAAAAAAGTAAAAAAGAAATTAAAAAAATCGATTTTTTGCTTTTTTCAAATTGTTTGTTAACGATTTTTTGTATAAAAATGTTCCTTTTAAATTTTTTAAATAAGACATTTCGATGGGAAATTCAATTCTCTAAATAATTTTTCCTTTGAACTATAGCGAAATTTTGCTTCGTTTTCGAGCTACAATTAAAAAACTGAAAGGTGTACATTTTCACCCCTATCTCCAATTTCCACCCTCTAATTTAATAACATTCCGCGGTTTTTTCATCTAAAATGACCCTATGAACGATTCATGCAATAAAATTGCTTGAACGTCGTAGTTCCTTTTAGTCCTGTTTTTTTTTTTTTTTTGATATAATCAATAGCTGAACTGGTCCGATGTATAGGAAATAAGGAATTTGCGCTTCATAAATCTTTGCTTTTGGGTCTGACTTTTAATATGTGTAAATTTTATCTTTAATTCCTCGAAAAATATTGCAATGACAATAAATCAAGAATATGTTATACAGCATCTTTTAGATCCGATGGTTATTAAATAGTAATTATACACTGTAAAGAGAATTTCACTTAAATTCACTCAATCTTACTCAATAATGCATCAATTTCTGTCCACACCTGATTGAGTGACTCTATTAGTATGAGTACAACTAAAAGTTCCACATAATTTGCGCGCAGTCTCAGCTACACACTCTCCATATAAATGTTCATAATCATCCGTCGTATAGCACCCCATTTTGCAACGTGTTTACTACAAGATGTGCCCCTGAACAATGTTCGGAACGAAAAAGGCGCAAATTTCAAAACCTGTGTTATCGTTGGGTCACTTTTCATTTACATTTTGCCCCATTAAATTATCTTAATAGCAAAAAGGTAAATCGCAATAAAAAAAGAAATATGAAAAAGCGTGTGCACAAATAACAAGAATTGGATGCTTTTTCTGATGGCGATTTAAAATAGACCCATACTTGTTCCAGAAAATATAGGAGATAACTTTTCCAAAAGACCAACTGAAGAAAGAAGTCGTGCCTATTATCACGTAGAGGCGTACAATAAAATTATTTGGAGCCTAAAAGAGTGTCAACATCTTACTTAACGGAATATAATACACAGCGAACATTTGTGTTCATTTAATGAAATATTGTCAATTTGCCGTGACTTTTCGTATATTGGACTCTTCAAGATATATCCCTAATACCTCCAAACGCTTCGAAAATTATAGGTAAGACGCCAAAGCAGCGTCAACCCTTCTTGTATAGAGCGATTAATTTTAAACGACCTTCACTGAACAGCTCGAATCTATCTTCTATGGTGGATTATTAATTACAACAGACGTAATATTACCTCAACTGACAGTTGATTACGGCACGCCATAAATTCCCATCTTAACTTACTGAGATGGGGACATCGGGGATAATAAGATGTTTACTGCGGAAATGTGGTTCTGAATCAAGAAATAAATGAATGTTTGGTTTGTGCAAACAGTTTGCCGGATTTACTGATTCTGCTTCAAATGTAATAGATTGCTGAAATATAAGTTCATTTTGGAACTATTCCTAATGAATACTGTAAACCTTATCTTTGCGGAAATAAGTACTATACAGTGTGTCCCAAAATGATGGGACAAAATTGATATTTTTTTTGTCCAGTTCAGATTTAAAAAAATCGCTGAAACAGGTCGATTAGTAAATTAATAGAAATTGTCAATTTTCTGCAATATTTTCTATTTTTTTTAGCCAAGTTTGGCAGTGCTATTGTTAACATTACCGGAATTTTTTTTAATAGTACGCTCTATATTTTGTAGTATAAATAGATAGCCTTTCTAAACACTAATTCAGCGATATAAGGTTATACCTTCTTTTTTGTCATAGTTGTCAAATAAAAATGTAAAAAATTGTCTTTTATGTCGTACTGTCGACTATTTCAGACAATTATAGTCTCTTATGTACTTTAAAAACGTACCCTGGTAGCAAAATCATGCACAAGACACTTATACAAGACTGCTGTGTACCTACTGCTGAAATCTGCATCAGGTTTACTTCAAGATTCATTGTGCAATCGTCTTGATCAAAGCTTTCAATGGATTTGATTCAGGGCACTTGAGCAGAAAGGGATAAATTAAAGCAAGTGACTATGTCTGCAACACGTTGACTTATACTAATTCACCCCTTTGGACTCAAGTACTTTTGGTTAAGTCTGGTGCAAGTATTAAGTTAGATACTTGCAAAAGTATCTTGCATAAGAAACGATATAAATTTCAGCAATAGACACAAAATAATTTGATACAATTTGGCTATTTCAAGTAAACTTGAAACAACTTGTATTAGAATTGAACACGATTGTGCTATCAGGGTACGTACTCATTATTAATCTTTTTCTAATTACTTTAAAGCTTTTTTCCTCAAAAAAAAACACATCGATAAACACATAATATTCACCAGAGTACCTTAGGTAAAACGTAAATCGTTTTAGTTCCAATTCATTCTGTGTTAAATTATTTTGAAACATGGTTGCCAGTTTAAGCGCAAAAGAGAGAATTGAAGTTTTAATTATGATTGAATTCGGAAATAAAATCCGTACTCAACAGGAGGTATGTGACTTATTTCACCATAAATATCCCGACCAGAGAATTAGTCGAGCTACAATAAATAAAGTATCCAAAAAGTTTGAAGAAACCGGAAGCATAAAAGATTTACCTGGATCAGGAAGGCGAAGAACGGTAAGCGAAATTAACCGTCAAAATGTGATGCTCGCTATTACTGAAAATCCTCACTCATCTATTACATCTATCTTCAACTTGTCGAAATCCTCAGTTCACAGAACTATGAAGTCTCAAAAGCGTCATCGTTACAAAATTAACGTCTTACAAGAACTATGGGCAGGTGACACAGACAGAAAATTACAGTTTTGCGAGGAAATTAGAAATTTATTTGAAAGGAACCCAACTTAAAAAATCACATAATTTTCAGGGACGAGGCAACTTTTTGCTTAAACAGAACCGTGAACAGGCAAAATACTAGGTGTTGGAGTTCAGAAAATCAATATTGGATACAAGAAAAACATACACAACTGCCGAAAAAAAATAATGTTTGGGTTGGAATAATAGGAAACCGCATACTGGGACCTTATGTCTTTGAGGACAATTTGACAGGCGACGTTTATTTGGATTTTTTGCGTTTTCAGCTGATTCCAGCCCTAGAATTAAATTTTCCTAACCCTAATGAGCACGATATGCCTGTTGGTGATGTTTGATTCCAACAAGAGGAGGGTGCCCCTCCACATTTTCGTCTAGATGTAAGAAATTGCCTTAATGAAGTTTTATCAAATCGATGGATAGGCAGAAGAGGGCCGCTTGAGTCACCACGCTTCCCTGACTTAACCCCAGTAGATTTTTTTTGTGGGAATATCCAAAAAGCAAAGTGTATGTGAGCAGACTAGACACGATTGAAGGATTGAAAAATCGTATCAGAGAAAAAGTTCGAAACATAACACCAAATATTACTCAAAATGTAACTGATAACTTTGAACACCGAATCCCAATTGTGAAATGATTAATTGGGGACCACTTTGAACATTTGCTGTAATAAAATAAAAAGTAGTACTATATTATTGTTTCCATTTAATTCCTCCATTGTTTGCCAACTATATGACAACTGGAAAGAAAATATGAATTTTGTTCAATCATTTTGGGACACTATTTCGATTCTGTTTTAAAAATCGCTTTGGGCGATAATAGGCCTGCAAATGTCCTACGAATATGAAATTATGCAGAAATCTTTACTAAAAGTGTGACTTCTTGTCTATGAAACACCAAACTTAATTGTTATTAGGCATGGGTAAGATATAACTTACAAATTATTACATTGCCATTGCTACTCAATCTTTATCGACATTAAGCATTATTTTGTGTATGTTGGAAAAAAGCGTATTACGGTATTACTAACTAGAAACTTTCAGTTCAATTAATATTTCTGAAAATTATGGTCGTTCATTTAAAAATTTAATTATTCTAGATTAAAAAAGACTGTTGCCTTTCAGGAATTATTGTAATGTTTTTGATAAATATATCTTCCCCGAAGACAAAACATTATATGTTGATTTATTAACTTTACATTTAAGATTGATTGTTACACAACAACCCTCTAAATTTCTCCAATCTCAAGGGGCTAGATCCAGAGCTTGAATTTCTAAAAGCAACATTGACACAGTAACATGTCTCCAAAATTAGAAGCAGTGTCTAAAGGCTGATAGGCATTTGCCTTCAGTATATGATCAATATTACAGATGCCTGATGGCAAGTGTTTGTCTAGTACAGCTCAAAGCTACACATATGGATAATTAATTACTCAAAATGGTTTAGTAAAAGCATGTATGTTTCACTGAAAGCCTACGATGTGATATTTACTAGACTCAGGATAAGGTAATAAGAACTAGCTTTAAAAATTAAAAATTTTTTAAAAATAAATATTTCACATTAAAAACGTATTACCTTTATATTCAAAAACCCCACTTGCAATGACAATCTGTATAATGAGTGATATTTTTGAAATATAGCTACAAAAGCTTTTCCTTATACAGGATGTTTCCCAAATACGGACCTAAACTTCAGGACACAATTTCTTATGGCATTTAAAGAAAAAAACTATAAACATGTGGCTGGAAACCTTAGATTCCGAGATAAAGGGTGTTGGAAATTTAATAAAATATTGTAACGAATTTAAAACGTTCATAAGGAAACTCATATGAAAATATTGCCTGACCGAATTTAAAGTCGTATAAAAATTTTAATTATAGTTATAGCAGCACCAAATTTGTATAAAATTGTTAAAATGGATATTCTGGATATAAAACTGGAAATGATCAATGATATTACATAGTATAAAAATAATAATATTTTAATTTTATTCTCAAGTACAGAATAAATTTTCATAAAATGCATGACGTCGACACTTGTTAGTACTCAGTACATAGAGAAAAACGAATCTAAACCTAGAGTGACTTATATCGAATGAAAGTTTAAAGTCTATAGATTAATCTGGTATGGAAGACGAGTAAACTTAAAGAAGATATCTCAATCCAACATAAACCATAACATGAAAATTTTCAACTACTCTCAAATTTTATAATAAAAAAAACATAAAATAAAGAATATTTTATATTCTATTATTAATTTATAGAATTGTATATAAAAATAAAAGGACATTTGTTAAAAATGTGTTAGTTATAAGTAGTGTTGTGAAAAACTGATTGAAAAGGACATCCAAAGACTGAAAAATTCTGTGTATGGACCTTAAGCAAAGCTAGGGACAGAATATTCAGGAAGGATGAGAAAAACAAAAAAATTATTGATTAGTTACGGCTTGGGTTTTGCAAGATGTACAGCGTGGAGAGGCAGCTCCCTAAAAAATAAAAATAAAGCAAGAAAAAACAGTCCAAAAAAGAAAATTAAACACTCACCAGTTAAATCCACAGTTTGCCAGAGTCCAGAGAAAGTTATTTTGTCATCCCATGAAAACGTTCCGCTACCAACAGTATAAAGCAGTTCCACAGCATTTCCAGTGGCCCTATAAATAGTCTGCAAGGCCTCTACGTAGTTTCCAGCAAAGAAAATTTCAAATTTTACAACGTGCCAGGTACTTAAAACACAGTGCACTATAATATTGCTAGCTATCACCAATAAATCATGCTTTCTCTCGTATCAAATCTTTGCAAAGTATAAATAACAAACCACAGGACTTACCTTAATATAAGGAGACGTACCCAGTATTACATAGATCAAATAAAGTTAGTTAATAGTTAAATTTTTTATAATTATTCCTTATATTGTTTGTAAGCTGAGCCGAAAAAAATTTTGTTATTAAAATCTACTTTGTTGGGGAAAAATTATTACATATGAAAAGGTATTCCTAATTTGAGTTTATATAGTTTTCAAGTAGGAAGTTACATAACAAATTTTTGAATAAACACTATTGAATTTCAAACTCTCTATTAATTCCAAAATATGTTGGATTGTACTAGTTTGTGTGTAAATATAGAACCGACTCCTGAGGTTTTCTGATATTGTCTGATATGTAACAAGTGTCTACCAACAGCTGGCCAGGGATAAGAAAGTACAAGGTAAGACATAAAAGATAGTAGAGGTTTGTATGAAACAATTTACAGCTTAATTAAAAATAAACAGTAAAATCAACACACACACACACACACACATTGAAATTATATTTCAATATATTAATATTTGAAATAAATTTGTCAATGTTAAGTTCTTAAAATTCGAGTGTTATTGTACGTTGGTAAAGAGCTGCATTTTTAGTATAAAGCCAATTTTTTTATCTACCGCCAGTGGCGTAGTTAGACGCGAGTCAGTCGATGTTTTCGTCATATAATGTAGAACGCCAATGGATTCTTTAAAAGTTTCATTATTTTCGGACTCGCTTAACATTTTACAACATAAAAGGCGTCTTGAATGTTTTGCCTATTCTTAGAAAAAAAAACTTATTTATTTAATTCAGCGGCAACAAAAATAAGAGACAATATGGTATACCCTTTTTTTTTTGGTGTCTTAGCTACTTGTTTGGTACTGAGTATACATTTTGCTAGTTACAAACTATATAAAAATTACGATTACGATCTATCTTTTTGCTTTAAATACCACAAAAAATTGTGTCCTGAAGTTAAGGACCGTACTTAAAAAACACCCTGTATAGTGAAACTCTGTAAAGCGTCATATACTTTTTAAAGGGTTGGGGTTCATACTGTTTGAACTTTGACATTCAACCGACACAGATAACTCGATCTTTGCGGGAACCTGCCAGAGTACCTCTGACCTTTTAACGCTCTTATAATCAGTTAAGCCCACAGCAAGTAATAATGAATTGATTGACGGACGGTTATTAATACCTGAAGTAGGAATTTTCTGATTACAAGGATGCGAAGATAAAGGATTTCATATTAGGTGTTGATTTCATATTGTACTCCACCCTGCTGATAAATATCGGGGATGTAATTTACCTTAGCAATCCTTTGGGGTTCCTTGAGGTTAAGTCCAGTAATTGATTTTCATTATAACGCATAGAAGGATGATAGATGTGCAATATGGAGCACAAAGGGTAATTTATGGGCCAAGGATTCTATTCTTAAAGTAGCAGTGATTTACTGAGTTTGCAAATTGTATTAAATTTGCTCTGAGATTAGAACTGATTGCATAATTATACTTTTCTCTTAAAAACTGATTTCAATTTATTGTATGTACCACATGGTTGTTCAATTATTTACAGGCTGATTCAAATAAATATTTAACTTATTTGACTGGAGCTTGTGGAAGGGGTTTCCATTGAATTTTGCTTGTTGACCAAAATTTTGAAGTTCCACCACTCTTCAAGGTTCAAGGGATCATTTCCTATCCTTTACAAAAATTTGATAGCTTGAAGATGAGGTTGTAGCTATGTTTCTTATTTAAACATCTTCTAAAGCCCATGTGTTCAAAGCCATCTTAATAAAAGTAACATAATACTGTAGTGCAATCAGATACTGTAGCATGAAAGATTGATGATCATTAAAAAAATATTTCTTTTGAAAAATTTTGCTAAAAGACTTGTTACCTACTTGACTAAAATTAAAAAGTATATCACGTAAGAATTATTATTAAATATAACACATAAACACAATACAAATAAATGCCTCTAAATACAGAACACGACTATTTAAAACTTCGAAGGATTCATAGGTAGGTACTCAATTTAGTGTTTAGAAACTTTTATTTATATGAAAAGGTAAACATGATAACTCTCTTTGGTGTATTATGCTTGGTAATAATTGTTTCCAATAAGCGAAAAGTATTAGACACTTTCTTTATCAAGTTGGCCATAAAATTGTAGATGTCACTTATTTATCACCCTGTACAAATATGAGTCATCGATAGTTGGAAGCTTGTACCAAAGGTATCGATACTTCTACCGGTTTGGAAGATATTAAGAAAATCATTGTCAACAGATTTAAGCTGCTGTTCATTCGAATTTGTTGTGTTAATTTTCAACCATACTGTACATTCAGTTTGAAGGACACCTTGTATATATTCCTAATTCCCACATTAGTCAGTAGCCGAGCGATTTAAGATGTTGCTGAGACCGCAGGTTCGATCCCATACAGAGGAGTACGCACCCTCTTGGAGGCTTTGATAGGATTAAAGACCGTTTATTTGGGTAAATGTTGTAGATTGATATCAGTTGGCGTTTGATCGCTTCCTAATGAGGCTTTCCAGAGGTCTCTTTCATTCCTACATTGAATGGTGGCTAAGGTCTCCAAGAGATTATTATATTATACAGCGTTTTTCAATCTGTATTAATCTGGAACAGGAAGCAGAAAATGTCATTTTAAACAAAAATTTTCCTATGAAAATGAGTTCAAAAACGTTTAATAAACAAGTTGCAGGATAATAAAGGTAAACTGACAAAGTTATAGATTTTTTAATAATTCCAAAACTGCTAATCCGATCACAATGAAAAATGGTACATGTCTTTTGATTGCCGTTTTAACTAATCTCATGAAACAATACTTCCTCACCTACAGTGACAGAGAAGCAAGGAGATATTTAATAATATTTGGGTGCCACATATAATTAAAATTACTGTGGTTAATGCATGTAGATTACACAGGACTACTAAAAAAATGAGTGGAGGGTTCCTTGAACCAGAGCAAATGGATTATGTTTTTTGGGTCGCTGAAACCGAATCCGAAACCTGTTTTGCCCCATCATGTCAGCGTTTTTTTCTAACCTCAAAAAACAGCTTGAAACTATGAAACCCAACAATAACAACCCTTAAACCATATAACCCTATACTTTCATAACTCCATAACCATGAGATCGATAACCTATAACTCTAAAACCCATAACCTGAAAATCTATAACCTCAAAACAAATAAACCTCAAATCCCAATAAACTGCAAACACAAAATGAGCAAAAATTAAAACAAAAAAACTTACAGGCTAAACTCAAACCTCAATCTCGGAGAGTTTTAACTTCATAATTCTACACCTCCATCGCTTCATAACCTTAATCCATAAACTCCATAACCCTGAAGTGTAACATAAGAAAATTGCATATAATATAGGGCTATGAAGTTTTGGATTACTGGAGTTACAGGCTGTTGGGGTTATGGGTTATGAGACTTCAGTGTTATGGGGTTTATGGAGTTTATGATTAGGAAGTGATGGATGTATAGAATTATAAAGTTAAAACTGTTTTTCTTGCTCATTTTGTGTTTGCAGTTTATTGGGATTTGTGGTTTATGAGTGTTGAGGTTATAGATTTTCAGGTTATGGGTTTTAGAGATATAGATTATCGATCTCAAGGTTATGGAGTTATGAAAGTATGGGGTTATATGATTTAAGGGATGATATTGTTGGGTTTCATAGTTTCAAGCTGTTTTTTTTGAGGTTAAAAAAAACGCTGACGCGATGGGGCAAAACAGGTTTCGGATTCGGTTTCAGCGACCCAAAAACATGTGATCCAGTTGATCTGGTTCAAGGAACCCTCCACTGATTTTTTTTTGTGGTCCTGTGTTATCATTATCGAACAAGATGATCTCTTTTGTTTCTTTTATGACATTTTCTCAGAAATATTGATTATTGTTATGTGTTTGACATTTTTTTAAGATAAAATATCCCCAAATACTCCTCGCATCTCCGCCAATGTGTATGAAAAAAATATATATTCCCCACAGGGCTATTACTATCGTAAATATACCGAATTTCATTTGGATCTGATCAATTATATTAAATTTATTCAACAAATCATCCCCCAACTTTGTTACTAATCACTTTCGGACCCATTTTCATAGAAAACGATTCCCATTTTCAGTTTGCCACCATATTTTATTTTATTGCCATCCCTAGAAATGTACTTCGTCGTATTATCAAACCACCTTTGATTTTAAAACCTTTTCGTTGTTCAGTGACTGAAAAATCACCACTATTCAATATTCTCCATCACGCGAAGGGAAACGTTTTATAAAATGACTGACTCTATCGGCTCGTATTTGTTGTGTTCGACTTATTTAGCGATTTTCACATTATGTACGGGCTGTCGGATTGAAAGGGTGCAATTTGTTTCCCCATTGTTGTTTATTGTTGACGAACTGAACCGAATGCAAATTCTTTCCGGGACTATTCACTGGTCGACCCGGTCAAAATGTTAACTGTGGATAAAAATGCTGGTTGTATTCTATTTTATGGCGACTGTACTTTACCTTAACGATATTTAAAACATGTACATATTCTAACTGCAAATTAAATAAAACACGTTAAAAATATACGCACTAAATCATTGAAAAATGAAATGCTATAGAACACTGTGTAAATACTGTTATCTCATGATTTACATCTATAGCCATTTATTCATATCAGGAGCTTCTGTTAAAAAGGTTTTTACTTCATCAAAATTTAAAGTTTTTTGATTTTATGGGTTTTTGGCTTGACGTTTTAAAAAATCAATAGTTTGTTGTATTCGGCGATGTTTATATTATTTTATACTGATATCGTAGACCTCAGCAATGAATATATTGACCAAAGTGTAAAGGATTTCATTACCTTGGCTTTCTCTGTAAAATATTGAAATATAATTTCAATGTGTGTGTGTTGATTTTAATTTTTACTTTTAATTAAGCTGTAAGTTGTTCCATACAAACCTCTACTATCTTTTATGTCTTACCCTGTACTTTCTTATCCCTGGCTAGCTGTTGGTAGACATTTGTTACATATCAGACCATATCAGAAAACCTCAGGAGTCGGTTCTATATTTACACACAAACTAGTACAATGCAACACACTTTGGAATGAATAGAGAATTTGAAATTCAATAAAGTGTTTATTCAAAAATTTGTTATGATTATGACTTTATACTTGAAAACTTAATAAATTCAAATTAGGAATACCTTTTTATATGTAATATGTTTTCCACAACAAAGAATATTTTAATAACAAAATTTGCCATATTTTCGGCTCAGCTTACAAACAATATAAGGAATAATTATAAAAAAATAACTATTAACTAACTTTCTTTATTTGTTGTCTATCAGACAAGGGCATCTCTTATATCTAAACAGGAACGAAAATGGCTGTTCATTTGAAAGATTTTGTCAGAGCTCGTGAAAATAGTGAAATATTTAAGTTACAAGTGATTGGATTATGCTTATTTCTGTACAGGTAAGTCATGTGGTTTGTTATTTATACTTTGCAAAGATTTGATGCGAGAGAAAGCATTATTTATTGTTTGTCGCTAGCAATATTATAGTGCACTGTGTTTTAGGTACCTGGCACGTTGTAAAATTTGAAATTTTCTTTGCTGGAAACTACGTAGGGGCCTTGCAGACTATTTATAGGGCCACTGGAAACTGCTGTGGAACTGCTTTATACTGTTGGTAGCGGAACGTTTTCATGGGATGACAAAATAACTTTCTCTGGACTCTGGCAAACTGTGGATTTAACTGGTGAGTGTTTAATTTTCTTTCTTGGACTTTTTTCTTGCTTTATTTTTAATTTTTAGGGAGCTGCCTATCCACGCTATACATCTTGCAAAACCCAAGCCGTAACTAATCAATAATTTTTTTGTTTTTCTCATCCTTCCTGAATATTCTGTCCCTAGCTTTGCTTAAGGTCCATACACAGAATTTTTCAGTCTTTGGATGTCCTTTTCAATCAGTTTTTCACAACACTACTTATAACTAACACATTTTTAACAAATGTCCTTTTATTTTTATACCTATACAATTCTATAAATTAGTTGATAAAATATTCTTTATTTTATGTTTTTTAGGTCATCTCCGGGTATTCTTACAAAGCCACCTTTAGCTTTGACATTTGTGAAATTTATTATAAAATTTGACAATTGATGAAAATTTTCATGTTGTGGTTTATGTTGGATTGAGATATCTTCTTTAATTTTACTCGTCTGCCAACGATATGTATACCAGATTAATCTATAGACTTTCATTCGATACAAGTAACTCTAGATTGTAGTATAACAACCCTAGGTTCGACAAAAAATAAGTAAACGTAGTTGTGGTCAAAAATATGTGTGATCGTCATAAGGACTACCTACGTTGTGTGTATCCATTTTTAATTGACCGGAAGGCACTGGCTACTAACTTTGTAGAGGGGATGTATGGTTTAATTATATAAAACAAAAGCAGAGTAAATACACCTAACCTTTATTTACATACAATTCAAATTAAACATGTGACAAATAGAAAGAACAACAAAAACATTAACAACCATTAAACATAAAATGAGAGTGCCAGGCTCACCTAGAGCTCCTGTGGGGAAAGAGCATGGCAGAGAAACCCACGATCGTTGCTCTTACCACCCAAATATAAATACAAAACAACCGCTAATCAAAGGCATAAATTAAGAACCTTTGCTAATGATAAATAAGTCCTGTCTCATTTAATGTGTCACTAAATGTCATCTGTTAACCCCATATTAGTCATACACACTTCCAAGTAAAACTGGAGAGATTTGGTGTTAGTTAGCCGGCAGAGCCGGAAGGTACTGAGGTCCCATAATACGGGAGGCTACTCAGCTATAGTTGAGATTTCGGAAGATCCTTCTTAACACTGGAGTCCCATACGGGAGGCTATCCAGCGTAATCCAGATTCGTTCCGCACGGGCGAAAATGTCAGTAACTGCAACAAGGCTCGTATAAACGTGTGACATAAAGTGGACACAAGAAATCTAAGAACAAGATGATCTTGTATAAAACCAGTTAAATGTGAAATAAGAAGTCGTTATTGTATTATCTGGGCGGTCTCGACAAAATACATATTTGAACATGTCATAAATAATGAACAGCCTTAAATAATAATTGTAACAATTTTATATTAGAAAAATATACGCCACTAAGCGTAAGACAATGAAGGCTAAACATATCCAGAATTAGTACCAAGAGACATCTATATTTTACGAAAAACGTCATCACTACAAAAACAAGTTAGCTGTAAAACAAAGGAGTCATTATTGTAAAGTCGGGGCGGCCACGACAATGTACATATTTTTACATGAAATAAATAATGAGCAATCGCTAATAATAAGTATAACAATTTTACCTTAGAAAAATATATGTCCTTGAGCATAAAGCAATGGAAGCTAAACACACAAAGAATTATTATCATGAAACACCTATGTTTTTCGGACAACGTAAACAGGACAAAAACAAGTTAGATGTGAAACAAAGGAGTCGTTATATATATATACGACGATATATATTTTAACATGTAATAAATAATGAGCCATCATTAAGAATAATTATAACAGTTTTACCTTAGAAAAATATATGCCCTTGAGCATAAAGCAATGGAAGCTAAACATACAAAGAATTATTATCATGAAACATCTATAAACATCACAATCATAAGATTTCATAGAACCATTAACAATAAAGTACTTAAAGAATATTAACCTGCTACCTAATCCCAGTTAAACACTTTTATTATTTCACAACTTCCATCTTTTTTCTCACACTACACCCACGGTCTTACTTTTCACTCCCGCGGTCCTCACTTCAACTATCTCGGCTTCCTTCCAGAATTCCCCTCCTATACGTTCGTTTTTTGTGCCTTCTTTTACCAACTGTCAATATTACGTTTTCCTTTTTATACAACATCCATGTAACAGGTGACGTCGAAGTTGATAAGATAAGTACGGTTTTGCACAAGATTTAGATTCATTTTTCTCTATGTACTGAGTACTAACAAGTGTCGACGTCATGCATTTTATGAAAATTTATTCTGTACTTGAGAATAAAATTAAAATATTATTTTTATACTATGTAATATTATTTATCATTACTAGTTTTGTTTCCAGAATATCCATATTAACAATTTCATACAAATTTGGCGTTGCTATAATAATATTTAAAATTTGTATACGACTTTAAGTCCGATCATATATTCATGTGAGTTTCTACATGAACATTTCAAATTCGTTACAATATATCTCTTTCTAATATCTTCTTGCACTATTCGCACCATTTACTAAAAAGTTCATACTACTTCTCATACTTGCTTCTCGACTTCTCGGGCATTAAATTGAGACTAACTGATTTTGCAGCTTGCGCAATTTCCGGTGGAATGCACGAAACTTCACTAATTTCATCGACTTCCATTGTATTTTCATGGGAACAAATTTTTATTGTACGATCGATCGAGAACGATCGTGTGGCTATGTGGCCATTATTTTATTTAAATACATCACGTCGAAAAACCCCCGGGTCCAAATTTTCGGGACGTAAATCGCAGTAGTATCTGAATGTCCAAAGGGTGGTCACCGCGTAAACTTTGTATTCACCGACAAATTATTTTCCCAAAGGTCGAATCCTTTGTGATTAAATTTAATTCCTGGTGGGATTCCCGTAACTTCTCCCCTTTTTGGCAGTGGTAATAAAATAACGCAAATTTTATCAAATTACATAAATCTCGGAGAGCATCCAGTCCAACACCGGAACGCAAATATTATCTGAAGTTAATTATTATTTCCCATACATCACCCGTGTTTCAAACCGAAACGGATATTAATTTTACGGCGGCCCAGATAACGGCCGTATAATTTGTCGTACACAACAAAAGCAAAAACTGCGAAATCGTTAATCTCCGCTATCATTCACGGCGGCTTATCTCACTGGGTCTTTCCGGTAACGGCGACAACCGCATTAAGCTCGATTGTATCCTGAAGAGTGAACCGCCAGGTCTCGCCTTAAAATTTTTGTGTAGACTGAATCGTTTTCTTCAGCAAAAATTGAAATGAATAGAACCAGTGGAGCTGAAATAATACCCAAACCTTTACTTACTTTTTTATTTTCGATGGTTAGGCAAAGTGCTTTAGAATCTACCAGGGAATAAGAATTTTACATCAGCGATTTTAATTTTAAGGTAATATTGTTTCCACTTATATACTTTATTTAAAAGGCGCCAAGCAAATAGGCAAATCATTTAAAAAAAGCCTATGATATGAAGTGAAACAATGTGCAAAAGATATACAGGGTGTCCCCGAATAACGCGTTCAATGGAAGACCACAGATTCGTGGACCCAAAATAGTCAGATTTAGGCTAATTGACCTACATTCGAAATCGTTTCGTTTAGCCGCTAGATGGCCTCAAAGATTTTGATTATTTTTGGATTGTGGACTTTTGCTTTCATTCTACAAGTTTTGGCGTTATACAGAGTGTTTTTTAAAACTTACAACTCCTACAAAATTGACGTATGGTGAGAATATCCGCTCATAACTTTTCCTCTTTCGATCAATAATGACTATTTCATAAATTTAGTTGTTTTCAGTTTTAAACTTGACCTGTTTTGTCTAATGGCTGATTTACATTTTGTTAAGTAGCAAGTGCAGGTAAGAAGTGCAGGTGTTAAGTGATAAGTAAAATCAAAGTGTAAACGCTCACGCTGTTAAGTGATTTGTGCAAGTGCTAAGTGCGAGTGCAAAGTAGAGTGAATAGAAGCACGGTCTATTTTCTCTGTTAAGTAGCTAACCCCGCACACCCCCGTACTCCCTGCAATCGTAGCGCCGCCCAAACGTGGCCCGCCCGAACTACATTATTTAACTGTTTGACAAGTCGTTATTTTTGACAAGTACATAAGTACGGTCGATATTTCTATCATGAAATGTACTGAAGGAACTACGCGGTTGTCACCCGATGTTCTTTGACTGTAATTATTTTAATAAATGAAAAACTTTTAGTTTTACTTTTGGATTGTGTTTATTTGATGTCTAATTTTTTTTTCATTAAGTAGAAAAAATGATATCGGCCAAGTGGCCGCCGCCAGGATTGATGACCATACGTGCCCGATTTATGGCATTTTCCATCACTCTTGCCAGAACTTCCGGCAATTGGTTCCCGCATTTCTGACGGATATTCTCTTTGATGACTTCAAGAAACCCCACAAAAAGAAGTCTAGAACGGTTAAATCGGGCGATCTTGCCGGCCAGTGCAAATCACCAAAACGAGAGATTAGGCGACCCAGAAATGCAGCCATCAGAATTTCGGTTGTGGGTCGTGCAGTATGCGCCGTTGCTCCATCCTGTTGGAACCACATGTTCTCCAGTCCCAATTCGTCCAGTTGAGGTAGGAGAAAGTCATTGAGCATGGCTCTGTAGCGCTCGCTGTTGACAGTAGTCGTTTGACCCGCGGCGTTTTCGAACAAATAAGGCCCGATGGCGCCTCCAGCGTAAACACCACACCATACAGTAACTTTAAGCGGGTGCAATGGCTCTTCGTGTGTTATACGCGGAATTTCGCTGCCCCAGAAGCGATAATTCTGCTTATTCACGTATCCATAGAAATGGGCCTCGTCGCTCATGATGATTTTCGATGGAAAATTGTCTTCTTCGTGGTCGAGATTCAGGATGGCTTGAGCGTAGGTTACACGCGCTATTGGCGGTCAACGGCTAGCAGCTGGTGCACTGTCTGCACTTTGTAAGGGAACATCTTCAAGTCTTTCACCAAAATTCTTTGTAAAGACCCCGATTTATGCCCAATTGCGTGGCACGCCGTTTGGTCGATACTCCGGGGTCCTCTGTGACATCTTCAGCTACAGCCGCGATATTCTCAGCAGAACGGCTGCTCTGGGGCCGCCCAGACCTGACAGCATCTCGTGTTGTCCCGTACTCTTCTAGGCGAGCAGATAAACGCCGTAGTGTTTGCCCAGTTGGTGTCGGACGACCGGAAAATCTACGTCTAAATTCACGCTGCGCCAACACCACCAACGAATTATTAAGCAAAAAAAAAAACGAAACAATTATTCCGCGTTCTTGAGGATTATAGCGATTCATGTCTTATTGACATGCATTTTGTATCTGTTTACTTCACAAATGTCAAAGCAGAACTGACATTTACCGCCATTTGCAAAAATTATAGCATCTTCCAATAGGGTGATGACTTTTGCGCCACCTAGTATATATAGCATCACAGATTTTAGGAATCATCAACGATATAGATGCTTTGGATACTCTAAATAGATGCGAAAGAGTGCATAAGCTGCATCCAGTATTAATCATATACAGAAATAATTGTAGATTAATTTTTGAAGGTCTAACAACAGTCAGTAACTCATTAAATTTATCTTCCGTCATTCGCATTGAATTACAACATTCAGTTGGATCCTCATTAATCAGTTCCTGGAAAAGCTTATTACTAGCTTCATACTGAAGTCTTCTGCTTATGCATTTTCTTTGCTATAATCTCTTAGGTTTTTCGATTTCAACTAACAGTTCATGTTCGATTTCTGATGCGATGACTGCGACTGTCTTTTTTAAAATGTTTCGCAATAATTCTAATCGTTGTTCGTCCTCCATTCTGTACTGCCACTTTGGACTTTAAGAAGCACTTATCACTGTGTCAACATTCTGTTTACACTTAACACTTAACATCATAAAAACATGTTAACTAATCACTTCTCACCTGCACTTGTTACTTCACAAAATGTAAATCAGCCATAAAACTGCCAGTTGTAATAACAGGAGTAACATTCGTTTCAGTCAGACGCCATCCCAATATGTTGTTTCAAACTCGAAGATCTCTCAGAAAACGTGTAAAATGTATCAGTGTCAACGGTGGATTCTTCGAACACTGACTTTAAATCATTATTACGAATTTCATTTGTTTTATTGTTAATTGTTGTAATAACATGACAACACCTGGTTTGTTTCGTTTTTAATTTCTCGTATTATCAAAACATAGTGTTCGTTAAATCGATTTTTCCCGAAAACGGATCGATATATCGAAATGAAACAAGAATACACAATTAATGGAAAAATGATTGCTCTTTCAGGTTTTGAATCAAGTTTCATGTTAGACATACAGGGTAAAAAGTTATTAACTAAATTTTCGGTAAAATTGGTCGTAAGTGGCGCCCTCTACGAGCAATGCTGAAATAACAACACGCATCTTATTCGTCGCCTAAAAAAATATAGTTTCACAAATTTTCAAGTTCCTAACCTACATATATTCAGAATAATCGCAAAAAAAACGATTTAAAATTTTAACTTTCAACACCCTGTATTTCCAAAACTATTAACTTTCGGATAAGGCATGTTTGCGCCAATCGTCACCATTTCACGTGTAGTATCTTCAGCTTTCGACTTTCCCATTGTTAATGAATCACCCTGTATTTAATAGGTGACACCATTTGGAAGTTTTTAGGCCTCTTATAGAATTTTGATGAATGTCTTCGTTATCTTGCGACCCATATTACAATAATTAGAGATGGGTAACGCAGCAAAATTTCCTGCGTTGATACACTAACTCAAGCGCACACTTGTGCGTTAACCCACTGCGTTAACTCAATTGCGTTATAACGCAATACCGGTTCAACTGGCGGATGACGAACTTAGCGCAAAGCGCAACGGTGTCATCCACGTGTCATCGTATCACCACTACACCACCCGACGCGTGACTCGCTACAGCTTCATCAGCTCAGCTCACTGCTCAGTGCTGTGACGCTGGACAATCTTGAAAAAATATCTCGAATACTATTTCTAAATTATAATTTAAATGACAAAAACTGATTTAAATAACAAGAACACTATATTTTTACATAATTTATATTTGTTATCTTTTTTATAGTTAGTATTTTGAGAATTATCTATTTTTTTTATATGATTTTATGTGTTTTAAATTTTATTCTGAACAAAGAAGGTTCTAGATAATTATTTTTGTATAAAAGGATTATTATTTTGTTTCTGTTTTTCAATAAAAGTTAAAAATTAAAATGCATAATTTTTCACATAACTGTAATTAAAAATTTTAAATAACGCAGGCGTCGTCTACCCCCTCGTACTGGCTTCATTATATTTACACCGAGCCATCGAGTCCTTAAATTGAAATTATACTATGTTTTACACAACACGCAGACAGTGAAAAACATAATATGATGACAATCCCCCCCCCCAAGTATATATTCCAATTTATCATAATAATAATAGTCATGTTATTTCATACGTCACGCAATTTTTCGTCCTATAATATTATTTTCAAAGGTATTACTCCTAATATAACGTTTTAACGTTATTTCGGTAGATCGGATATACATATTATACTGTGTTCTTTTCTTCTCAAATTTTCGGTTTTGTAAATACCTACCCAATAAAAGAGTTGAATCTTTTATTGGGTAGGTAACGCAATAATAATTTTGGTATCAGCGCAGTGGCGCAGGCCATTGCTTCAGCGCAATAACGCAACGCAGTACTGAGTTACCCATCTCTAATTACAATACTTAATACAGTGATAGTAGTCACTGATTTTGTAGGTTGATCGTAATTTCAGTTTGATTTTTAAGTCATTGTAAGCGCCAATTCTTAATGAGTGTTTACTACGATAAGATATACCACATGTTACTTACTAATCAAAGAGAATAAAAAATGCTGGAGATAAAAGTAACAAAGTTGATGTTATTAAATTTAGCACAACTTATTATAAAAATCCGAAGGGCTATTTTTTAAAACATTTATGGTATTTAGGATATGCCTCCACAACTCTTCTTCAGTGTTAGATGTGGAAGCATGCACTGTTGCAAGGTGTTAAGTCTGGTGAACAGAAACATTACCCCACTACCGATCTATCGACGAAGGAATCTTTGGTTCATATACTGCCAGACATTTACAGTGAAATGCCATGCATAAACCACATGTTAGCTCTGAGTAATAACGGCACACTTTCAATAACTCGGGTTTTGCAAACATTCTAAATAAATTTCCCCATTCAGTTTATTGGGTAGAATAACAGGGCCAATAATAACGCTATCAATGATCCCAGACCAAACAGTTGAAGCGAAATTCATGCTGATAATGTTTCACTTTGATAGCATGTGAATTTTCTTGAGCACACATGTTCATTGTGGATATTGATTATTCCGCTTCTAGTAAAACAGCATTGGCAGGTGCAATGATTTAAAGATCAAACTGAAATTACAGTAAACTTACAAAATCAGAGCCTACTGGCACTTTGTGAAGTATTGTAGCATGCGTGGCAAGATAATGTGTACCTACACTTAAAAATATTTGTTTGTACCCAAACCACTCGTTTAATCAAAATTTTACAAGAGGCCCAAAAACTTCCAAATGGTATCAGCTATCAAATATAAAATAGTTGTCACTATTGCCTGAAAGAGGAAACAGTTATGAACGGATATTATCTCCATACATCAATTTTGTAGGAGTCGTAAGTTTTAAAAAACTCTTTGTTATAACACCAAAATTTATAGAAAGAAAGCAAAAGTCCACACCCAAAAATAATCAAAATAGAAAAGCATATTCAAATTCGAGTTATTTACAAAATTCAAAAAATTTTCACGAACTTTGAGGCCATCTAGCTGTCAAACGAACCGATTTCGGATATAGGTGAATTAGCCTAAATTTGTCTATTTTGTGTCCACGAATCTGTGGTCTTCCGTTGTAAACGTTATTCAGGGACACTCTGTATAACTCCAAAGATAAAATTCTTAATTGATGACATATCCGGACAAGTTTCGTTGGAAGACATGCCAAATATACATCTTAAAATTCCCTTTTTGCGTTAATAGCATGAGACGAGAGTCCCCAAAGACAGATCCCATATCTTGGTACGAATCTCTATTAAGTTTTCGAATTAAATTATCGCATTGTGAATACCAAATTAGGCTTTCATTAATATGTAAATCGAGTAATCTCACACTATCAAAATCTCTCGGAATAAGAGAATTATTAATTGTAATGTTAGGGGGTCCTAGATATTTTTGACATTTACATTTATTAGTTAAATTTTTGTCTAGTTAATCTAATTGTCTTATTAGTTAAATTCTATTATTCTATTATAATTAATCTAATTGTGTTATTAATTAAAATTGTCTTGTTAGTTATATTTTTAAGTTAAATTTTGTCTAATTTGCCAGATAAAACGATTGAGGTGTCATACATGAATTAAAATATGCTGCAGTAGACAAATTTGCTAAAGTCATTAATGTACAACAAGAAAAGGACAGGACTCAATATAGAACCCTGTGGTACACCTATTGTTATACTTCTTGTATCCGAAGCAATATTATTTATAGAAACAAACTGAGTTCTGTTAGGGAGAAAACCATTATAAATTGCAATGTCACATCTCGGATACCATATAACCCTAGTTTATCCCACTATACATTGTGATTTTCACAGTCGAATGCACTCCTGACATTGCAAAATATCTCAACGAGGTTATATCCGTTAAACTATACCAAAAATATCTAGTAAAGGGCAAGTATTAATAATAATAATTACAAAGGTACACAAAAAAGTAATTTGTTCTTTTTATCAGATTCTATTATCTCAAAAAATACTTTCTTTTCGAACATGCATGAGGAATATAATATCGTGGGAGAAGCTAGTCCGTGTACTGGATTCCATAACACTACAATGATAGTATTATGGATTCCAGTATAGAGGGCGTTAGAAGTTTGACTGCCTTAATTCTAACACGATAGAATATATTAAAATAAAACGTTGTGATGAAACTCCCCGATATTAATACTCGCTGTATTTTGAAAACTGTTAATCGTACCGCCCTGTAATAAACAACTTTTTTGTTCATTTATAATTACTCTATCTTACGCTGAAGTAATGGCAGTCAAATTACTTACACCTTGTATTTTCTGACCCGATAAACACGAATCTAAAATCCTTTGGCACGACAATTTTCAAGAAAAAGACCGATTTATTCATAAATATTTCTTTTTATTCAACATTCGACATGACTACAGTCATCAAAAATGTAACCTTTTTATTTCACTAACCCGTTTGAACTATAACTAATTCTAAACTCATTATAAGGTTATGAGATGCAACAAAGAGCACCTACTAACATTTCCTTTCATGCAACAGCGTTTTTATTTTCTACGCCCATGCTCAAGATTAAACTGAATTACTATTACGATACTTGAAAAACAAAATTGCTTTGGATCTAAAAATATTAAGACCTAGGACAACAACAATAATACATTTATTACTCCCTTCATCCTCCCTCATATGACTTGTGTCTTGTGTTTGTTGCGGCGGCGCTGGTGCCGGCCCGGCGTGGTCAGTTTCGTTTCGGTTGTATTGGTGCTGCGTGTTTCTCCCTCGCGATATTTGTGAGGTTATAACTGTTATAAGTGCAATTATATTTCGTTCGGGCTGTATGTGTGTTTCGCGCTATTATTTGAGAATTTGTGAGTGAAGTCATATTTCTTGTGCTCCGTAACAAAAGTGTTTTTAGTGTTTTATTTGTGTGCTGTGTGTGTGTGTGTTTCGGGCTGTTGTTTGTAAATCGTGAATGCTATTACATTTTCTGTGCTAGTGAAGTGAAGTTTTTTGTATTATTATTGCTCTTTTGTCGTTATATGGAGAAATGGAGGCGGTGCCTGGATGTTCGCAAGCCGGTTGTACTGCTGTGGGTACAAAAAAATCTGTATTAAGTTACAGAGAAAAAACGATAATATTAAATGTCTATAACGCTTTAGAAAAGGATCATCCCATGAAACTGAAGACTGGTTTGGTGGAAATGTATTCTAGATATACTGGAGTAAGCGAATTATCTGTTTTCAAAATTTTAAGAGAGAAGAAACATGAAGGAGATGTTAAGAAACCTAAAAAAGGGTGTGCAAAGAAGAAATTAATATTAAATGAAGACGAGAAAAATGCAGTTCGGCGTACAGTATATAAATCATAGAATTTATATTTTGTTTATAATTTGTTAACATTTCTTGTTTGATAGAAAAATAACTTATTTTGTTGAGATTGATAGAGAATTGTTGTTAGTGTTTTCATTTGATAGAATCATATCATAGGATTTATATTTTGTTTTCATTCTTGCTTTGAAACTTCGTTCTCCTTATAAAAAAAAAAGAATCGTAATGGGGTGCGATGAAGGGATCAGTTCACGTCCGGAACCCTGTTCCTACAAAAATCCCTTTAATCTCATAAACTATTTGTTTTAAATGTAATTTATTATAAATCCAATTCGTTATTTAAATTCCACATGTATACATTTCACCTCTGTACGCGCCACTGTTTATTGTTCCCTGCTCTACGATCAACCTCGACAGGTTAGTATTTGACGTATAACCGACCACTTCGTACACTCGATGCACCTGGCCGACTACAGCTAGTACCAGAACACAGTGCGTATGCAGCGGTATTTCAGATTTTACATTCAATTTCGTTTTAAATTTGAAATGGTTCATCTTACGCCTCCTAAAAATGATGACACGATTTTCTTTTGATAAAAGGCCGACAATTTTTTGCTCTAGTTTGCATCGAATACGATCCTACTATAGATGCTTCTTCGAATTATTTTTAGCAGATGAAATATTTCAGGCTTTAATTTCAGTCAGATTTAATAGAGGAGAAGAGAAAACTGTAAATGGACTCAAATCAGGTAAACGGTCTGGCCAAATAATTCATTGATATACTAAACGCAAAGTGTCAACAGTCTTTTCACAGTTGTTTGTCGTTATTAGTCACATCTCTTTAATTATATTTTCATTGGTGGAAACAACGAAACCAGCTTATAAAATTCTTAACAAACACGACAGATAAATTCGCGTCTGATAAATTGTAGGTACAATGTAGGTAGCAAAATTTATGTTTGGAAATAATGTCTTCAGCTTTTATTACCTTAATTATTTTACCAGGAGGTTAATTGCGCCATAAATAAGAAAAGTGGAAGTTAGTAATCTTGTTAATTACTAGAGGCGCCGTAGGGAGAATTACTCCCTTCGTTTGTGTTTACCGGGAACCTGAATATTTCACGATGACTTCTCATTATTTAGCCCCACATGGGCTGCGTGTGTACCCCTACCGGCCACCGCCAGTCAATTTGTTTTATGCTGTTAGGAAGTGAGCACCTATTATGTGGAGCTCAGCTTTCGGGGAAGCCCTTTGTATTGTGGAAATCAACAAAATGTAGATCTAATGAAAATACGATTTTTTTAATATACGTTCTTGAAAAATGAATAACTTATCACCGTTCACGTAGCAGGTACTTTTAAGGGGTTTGGTTACCAGATCGTCTCAGTTAACTCCAAGGAAAATGTGGAAGGCTAGATTAGATAGCTTTGGGTGTAAGATCACCAATATTCATAAAATAAAGATCGCCTTCAGTTGAAGACTGCTGAAAAATTCGGGAAAGTGCACTTTTAAAATAAACTTTTCTATGCTGTGATACAAATTATATAGCTTGACCAAGTTCATCTTGACCGCAAGCTTTAGATGTACACTGACAATGTTACCAGACCAGCACCGGTGCTCATTCACTATCTGAATTTCGAACAATGAATGCTGATGCTGTCTGAGAAGTTGTTTCAATGTCGTGAAATTGTACACAATACAGGGTGTTAATGAACTTATGTCAAAAATTTAAAAGGGTGAAAAAGGAGCAAAACCTGAGTTAACTGATGCCACAAACTTGTATCGAAAGTTTAAGGTCATTAAGGCGTTTAAAACTGTTTTGGAACTGCTGAAATACATGTATTTTACCGCGGCGGGTACTTACAAAAAAATTCTGTAACACTTTTTACGAGTTTGTAGGTTTCTTATGAAGCCGGATTGTCTTCGAAAGTCAGTTTGTAAATACATCGTTATAGTGATTGCTGTGCTGTTTTTCGAGAGTACATTTAATAGCCGCATTTCCAAGTTTTCTTTTGAAAATGGTGCATTTATTTAGCAACCGTGAATATTATGATATGCTCATAATTTATGACGAGGCAAGTGAAAATACCTACAGAGCTTATCAAGTGTACCGTGCAAGATCTGAACGACGTGCCCCCGCACCGCGAACATTTGTTGCAATAGCGCAAAGTGTTTTGGTCACCGGTGAAGTGCAACCGCGTCGAGGTCGCGACGGTGGTCCAAGGTGACTACTAAGAATCTAAAATATCGAGAAGATGATTTTAGATCTCATCGAAGAAGGTCCGCATCGTAGCACGGCAAGCAAATATTTCGCATCCTATTATGTGGCGGGCATTACGAGAAGCTCAGTTGTACCCATTTCATATCCAACGTGTTCAAGCGCTTACTTCTGAGGATTTTCCACTACGTTGAGGTTTTTTGCGAATGGTTGCTTCAGGAACATGCAAGAAATCCTCGCAAATACTTGTTATAGATGAAGCATATTTCTGACGAAATGATGTATGTAACTTCCACAACACTCACCGCTGGATTATCGAAAATCCACACGAAATACGTATTGGTGCTTTTCAGCAAAAGTTTTCAGTGATAGTGAATATGCTTCATATCTACGTTTTTTGCAAAATTGCCTGCCAGAGTCATTGGAAAAGATGCCATTAAATGTCGACCAACTTCGACATCGTATTGCCGAATCTTGCAATACGATTCGAGAGGACGTGGCAATGTTGCAATGCGTGCGAGCGAATTGGATACGTCGCGCTGAAGCTTGTGTGCAAGCAAATGGTGGGTGCATCGAACATCTACGAAAATCAACAATTCTCAAAACGTGGCTCCTTGCAATGTTAAGATAAGTCAGATTTTAAAATTAAGTTATACTCAACACAAATCCGTGTATTTATCGCATTTTGACATAACGGACATGTGGCAAAAATATTTGACATAAGTTCATCAACACCCTGTGTATTTAAATTTATGACGCAAGAGACAGAAAAGAGCGATGCATTAACTTCTTTAGAAAAAGTAGTTGGTATTAGTATAAGTACAGCGAACAATATCGTGAAGCATAGAAAAATATTGAAACTTCATAAACTTAAAAAATTGCCAAAACAAAATTTGGATAACTTCAATCGTGTAGTACTACGAAATACCGTTCAAAATTGGTATGTTCAGGGAAAATGGCACCTACAAAGATGTATCCCTAGAAAATTCCATGAAGATGTGGGATAATACACCAGTGGTAGGAAAAATTTACATAAGATTTTTCACACCATAAGACGTTGGTGGCACAAAACAAAAACCGACTTTAGATTTATTTATAAAATGTCATGACATCCTTGGATGTCATCTGTAGATTTATTAATAGAATGTCATCCAAGGATGTCATGACATTCTATTAATAAATCTACAGTCGGTTTTTGTTTTGTGCCACCAACGTCTTAGGGTGTGAAAAATCTTACGTAAAAATCCTACCACCAGTATATCCCACATCTTCATGGAATTTTTTATGGTTTACTTTTATGGTAATTTTTAAAAAGAGAAAAATCACCTACGCCTCTCTGTTCCCAAGATAGATTTTTTTTATAACGTTAATTGTAAATTAACTATTGAATGTATCAGACCAGGATGTTAGAGACAATTAAGGAACGTGTTAAATTTTTATTTTCAAAAACTATTAAATTGATAGGTCATGTAATAAACGCGCTAGCAGCAGTAAAAGTTAATATTAATGAACGGTCTGTACGCGGGAGAATGAGCTTCCACAAATATAGAATACTTCATGGTGAATTATACTGTCCAGAAACGATGTTTTAACTAAACACTGATTCTCGTCTTAGAGGTAACTCCTTCAAAGTTAAGAAAGAATATTTCCACACCAGCAACAGACATAATTTTTTACCCAATAGAATTTTCGACCAGTGGAACTCCCTACCAGATTATGTGGTTTCGGCACCATCTCTTAATTCCTTTAAGAATAGACTCGATGGCCACCTTAATACCCAAACAGGATAAAATTTTTCTAGAATATGCATATATATTTTATTTTATTTTTTTACTGTTTGCATTCGTGTCATTAATTTTTGTTTCTTATTTTTCTCTTTTTATTGCATTTTTCTTATCAACCATGTATAGGATAAGCTTTTTTGTGTATTAGAGCTTAACAAGCATTTGCCTCAGCTCTTAAAAGTTCTTAATAATAATAATAATAATAAATAAGCAATTTCGGATACTAACCGTATTGTTAGTAGTTAATGCTGGAAATTCGAGCTAAATTATAAAGAAAACACTTATTTTTACTTATGAACGTTTTGTCATATATTGTGTTATTCTCATGACAACTAAGAAAAAACTGATGATTTTAACCGATTTTTAGTAATTTGATTTCTAAACTCTGAAAACTGGCTGAGGTATCAGTTTTTCAGTTGTCTTGAGGATTATTAGTTAATAACAATTAAATTTAAGGCTGTTAACACCATTAAACCTATTAATTGATTTACACATAAGTATGTCTAGCTGTTATTTATATCACCCCCGTCTGTCAACACATTCTTGCTGTAACACGTTAGTTTTCAGGGCAAAGTGAAACTAATGGGGCATCGTGTATGAGCAACTACTGAAATTAAGTAATTTAATACACACCTATCCCTAAGATAGAATGTGCCAGCGAAATAAAATTAGGGCAATTCTCTCCGGAGGGTACGCAATTTCCAGCGAACTTGCTCGAGTTCTAATATCATTTCTCCCACTAAGTATAGCGTCAAGGCATGCCGTAAAGTAAGCACGAGATTTACCTGAACTAATTGCAAGCATGTTTCAATATTATTAATTCAAATTTGATTAATAATGAAGCTGAAGAAAATGGATTTAGTGGATTTAGATAGATTTACTTTATTGGAATGTGCCAGGAGGGCCTTCGACTTCAACTGATGACTGCCACTTCAGAAAGTCAAAGATCTGGTGCGTGCAAATCGCTAGTTGACTGCCATAGAAGTTGCAGAAAAGGTTAGCATCTCAACTGGGTCATGCCATGAAATTTTGACTGAAAAATTGAATCGAGTTGCAGCAAAATTTTTTCGTCGTTTGATGACCGAACAACACGAAGAAAATTGTTGTCGGTAACTCCTTGAACAACCCAGTGACGATGAAGCATTCATTCAAGGGATCATAACGGAAGGTGAAAGCTAGGTTTACGGCTTCGACATTGAGGCAAAAGTAATGATTGATCATTACAATGTACTGACAAAGGATCTCCATGACCCAAGAAAACACGTAAACCGTGTTTTACAGCGATTACGTGAAAAAATCTTTTCGCAAAAAGAGACCAGAATTGTGGCGAAACAACTCATGGTTCTTGCACCATGACAATGTGTCCGCACACTCAGCTTTGTCAATTCGTCAATTTTGTGCAAAAAATTAGATTACTGTCTTCCCTCACGCTTCTTACTTGTCAGACCTGGCACCTTGTACCTTGAATGAAAAGCATTTGGTGACGTTTCTATTCACAGAACCTTTTTTATATTCCTTTAAAGTTATGCAGTATTGCCAGATTTATCAGATTAATAACAATAACAAATAATAATATTTATTGTTATGCTTGAAATATATCAGCACCAAGTAGAATATCTACTAGCACTGTCTAGGATAATTCTAACTACCTACTGCTGTAAAAATTAATTACTTTTTCCATTCCTATAATAAATATGTTTTTTTTTTCTTCATATCTCAATATCTCAAAAATAACAGAAATCTATAATATTCCTCCTTAAGAGATGAGGTAGATATATCCACGGAAAATAGGAAGTTCTATTTAAAGGTAAAAAGGCATTTCATCTTATTGGTGACACTTCATTTTGAATAAGTGCAAATTATTTATTCTTGTTTATTTGTCTGCTTGAAATATATATATTCCAATTTCTTGATATTTCCCCAGCTCATTTTTCTTATTCTTTCAGGGTAACAATATTTTTATTTCTAAAAAATCTCTTTATTGCTTTTTATCAACTTTATTATTGCATTATGGGTTCCCTTCCCGAATACCGAAGCAATAATAAATGTTTAATACAACATAAAACTGTGTGAGCATAAGTCGAAGTTCGCCCTTAGCGTCTAAACGAAGAGCGTTAGGAAAATTTCAGGACGAACCCCAAGAAGGATCTAAATAAATATATTTTATTGGATATAAACGTAATATTATCCACCAGAACAGCTGGTTACTGGCTATTTATAACTCGTTTCATATTTCGGGATATGTAGCAGATGGGTTCAATTTATTATCTCCAATATATCTCCCTTTCATACAAGGCCCTTTTCGGAAAGCCTGGATTCGTGTTTCGCTTTAATTCCTTTGAACTGTTATTGGAATAGGTCGATAATTGTCTTGCCCCATCTTCCTGAATAATAAGGGAAGACGTTTCCATACAAGGGTTTGAGCTGCAATATATTCATAACATAAAAAATGATGCAGTCTAAAATAATCTTATTGTTGAATACGTTCAGGGGTAGGTAAAATCGGGGGCAGATTGTATTTTTTCACTTATTTAATACTAGAATTAAAATTTGGTATCCGCTCAAGAAATGTCTTATTGTTTATCAGCTGGCTAATCAAACTTGCCAAATTTTTGTAAAGGGTAATTTAAAAAATATAATAAATAAAGATTACATGATTTTAATTGAATTTAGACCGAAAGTAAAATTAAGACCAAATAAAGGTTCCAATTGAGTGTATCCCATAGTACTTTAACTCGCTGAATCTGAATCTAAAGAAAGAATTTGCGGGTTCGAAAGCAGGGTTATTATTTAATAAACCTGACTTGACCTTGAGATGTTCCTTTAACCTTGACCTTGAAATTAAGGTCACAAATAATTCTATTTATATAAAACAGCAAGCTAACAACGTTGTTTTTTTAAATAAAGCGTAAACTTTAATCAGAGACACTACCCGATAATAGTGACTTCAGTGGGACTTATCTCGGAACTCGTGGGATTTTGGGCTTTACACTCATAAAAACATTTATTCAGCAGACATATAAAAATTTAGCCAATTTAACGTAAACACTTTTATATAAGGATTGTGCGAGGTCCTTTGAAAACCTCTTGTAGGGTCGGGTAAAATTACTTGAACAAAATTGTTGCAGAATTGAGGAATATGGGCGGAAATCTATGTACAGGGTGTCCCAAACTCGACAGTATGGGGTTACTGTGAGGATACAAAAAATTTAAATAAAATTTTGGACACGTGGTGTCACATTGAAAATAGACTTAATTTTATAGCTCAAATTGTAGTAAATGTAGAAACTGTTGATCAGAACCTTTTTCGGCGCGTTCTTGGGACCGACGAAAGTTGATTTGTCAATAATGATTTGCCAAACAGGCGCACAGTGTGCCCATTTGGACAAAATTCTGCCGACATTACAAGACTAAACCTATTTTCATGAATTTTTTTTTTCATATTTGTTGTACCTTGAAAAATGACCTATGGGTGCGATAAATTTAATTTGTAACCTTTTGACCTTGAATCATTCGATGCATAGCTAATATAGCCTTAAAAGAATCCTGTAAGTCACTTTTCAAAAAATACTGTATATTAACGTTGACCTCCCTGTACATTCTTGAGATATGTATTTATGTATTTAATAATGCAGGTATATTTAATTTAAATGAGGATACTCATTCTTATAACACTCGTAAAAAAACATCACTTTCACTTGCCATTTACTAGAATAAATTTAATAAAAAAATCACCTAAATACATTGGACTAAAAATATTTAATAGGCTGCCTGAACATATAAAGTCTTGCTTAAATATAAAACATTTCAAGAGAGATTTGAAAAATTATTTATTTGATAAGTCTTTTTATTCCCTTTCTGATTATATGTAATCTGTGCGACTTTTATGGATACTATCTTGGATTTTAACATAATTGTAGTGTATGTAGTTATAGTAATTTTAGATTGTATATCCATTGGATGTAAATTGTATTGACTTTTATGGGTGTTGCCTATATTTTTATTTTTATGGTTTTTGTTGTCTCTATATCTATATCTGTATTGACTATTCCTATACAATTGTAATATTGTCTTAACGGAAATAAATTATTATTATATTACTATTATTATTATTATAAAATTCGAATTCGTGGGACACCCAGCCTGTTGTGCATTAAATACATTTTTAAAATAACTTCACAGACATTTTGGACCATACAATGCTCACGAAAAATTGTTCAAAGTTTCATAATAATTTTTGATGAATTCAAACCTTATCTTATGAATATACAGTATTTAGCCTATAAAGTACGGCTTTGACCTTCAAATGACCTTGTTGATATGGCTTGAAGTTATAAAGATAATAAAACTCAGAAAAAAACTTGAACAATTTTTCGTGAGCATTGTATGGTCCAAAAAGTCTGTTAATTTAAAAACATATTTTAAGCACAACAGGGTGGGTGTCCCACGAATTCGAATTTTATCAAGGTCAGAAGGTCACAAATTAAATATATCGCACCCATAGGTAATTTTTCAAGGTATAATAAACATGCAAATAAATGTTCATGAAAATCGGTTTAGTCTTGTATCGTCGGCAGAATTTTGTCCAAATGGGCACACTGTGAGGCGCAACGAATACTACTGGTCCATTGAAAATCCCCTCATTGTAAATTTAGTCCAAACCAAGGCCATTTTGGAGTAAATATATGGTGCGGCATCATCTGTAGGCATTTAATTGTGCCTTATTTTTATGAACATACATTGAACAGCGTGAGTTACCTAAATTTCCTACAAGAAGAACTTACTGCACTTCTGGGGAATGTGTCTTTGCAGCTAAGCAGAAACCTATAGTTTCAGCACGACGGGGCTCCACCCCATAAGGGCAAGATTGTGCAGCAATATTTAGATAACACTTTCCCAGAAAAATGGATAGGGCTTAATTGACCTATTCAGTGGCCCGAAAAGCCATCAGATCTAACACCCCTCGATTTTTTTACGGGGGTTTTAAAAAATAAAGTTTACAAAACACCTTCGCAAGATATTAATCATTTGAAAGAAAAAATCACAAGCGCTTATAATGAGTTAAACGGCGAAATGTTAATAAACGCAGCCCACAAAGAAGTCAGGCAAACATTGAATATGTGTCTTGAAACGAATATAAAAGTATATTATGGAAAAAAGAGCTTTTTAACAGGTAAAAAATGTGGGTATGTTTCTGGAAAAAATACAATTGTTGAAGTCATTAGTTTTTTCTGTCAAATCCAAAAGGTAATACTTTCTATTGAAAATGGAGCCTACCTCATCCCATTTAACACCACGTGTCCCAAATTTTATTTAAATTTTTTGTGTCCTCACAGTAGGCCCATACTATCGAGTTTGAGACACCCTGTACAAATAAGTCCGTTTTCGACAGTGTGCCTCAGTTTGGTAATAATTTTACTTAGAACAATTTTTGCCGACGGGTAAAATCATCAAGGATGAGTAAAGTGTATGGAGATTTTAAGTCTCTTTAAGACCAATCTCTCTACCACCTTGCAGAAAGACTCATTTTTACTATTAATATAATAAGTTTATTTGTTTTTATTTTATATAATTTCTATTAATTTTTTAATGTTTTAGTTGTATCTGAAAGATATTTCAAAAAAGATCTTTTCTTGATATAATTTCTTACCATCTACAGATATTGACGTTGGATATAGTAAAATTATTCCAAGATGATAAATTTAAAATTATCTAATACAACATCCAGGAAAAGTGAGTTTTCATGACCTATTTAGCAAATTTACCCACTTAAACTTATTCTCCTCGTACAAAACACAGTTTTTCTGCAGGCGTTTAACTGTTTGATATTCGAACTGTATTAAATTAAATGCACGAAGTTTTAAATTAAATTATCTGATGGCATTAGCTGAATTTTATTGATAGCACTTCACTTCTAATAAATTTTAGAGGGGTAATACCATGCTGTGAGCGTCTGTAAAAGGGATTAGAGATTAATGAAAAAGTATAGGAGGATCAAATTTAATCCGGAATTTTTTATTTCGAATTATAGCAGAAAATAAAAAGACACTATTTTTATGGGCGATGATTGAAACTTTCAATGGCCGATAATATGAATTGATGTCGTTAATGCCTGAACCAATACCTACGCTACGTGCTTGAAACCGTCAGTGCATGATAATATAAATCGTGGTATTTACTAGCAAAATATTTTACGAATTTTTATGGCAAATATCGTTAGTCTACGTGTAGTCGTTTCTGTCCTTTCAAAATAGGAGTTGTACTGTAATTTCTATAAATTTTAAATTAATATTACTATTTATAATTGATAAGTAGTCATATTTTTATATAAGTTTTTTAAAGATATTAATATAATGCTTAGCATACAAGGTGACCGAGGACTTTATTACATAAACTCGAGTATTTAGATGTCAAATAATGTTATGTATAACCTTTTCCCTTATCTACAACCCCTGCACTATATTTTCAAATTCAACAAAATTTAGGTGATTTACTCAACATACAAATTTGTTCTTCTTTATCCTATAAATGGATGCTCTTGTTCCAATTTGATGAAACTAACGGTTTCGAGAAATTTTCAACTTCAGATGGCTCGCCAGTAAAAACCTACGCCTTCGCCATTTTTAACAACAAATCGCGAAGCGCCCCGAAATAGTCAGCTCGACCAGACCAGCGTATCCCATAGTATTTCAACCTTCCGAATCCGAATCTAAAGTCATAATTCCCGTACCAGTTCTCGTTCTGACTCTAACGTCAATAAATTCCTCTAGAAAGCTGTTTTCAAGATTTCAAACCGACTAAAGCAGTCACCGATTAGAAAATCATTGAAATTCATGCATCTCATTATAACTCCATAACCTAATAATCCCATAACCCCATAACCCATTAACCTAATAACCTCACAACCCAATAACAATGTAGCTTGTTATTTGAGTGGTTTTGATCGCAAAACCCCACGATCTATTATTGTGCAATCAAAGAAGTGCTAATACGTTTTTCAACGTAAATACAAAGAGAAAAAAACGGGTAACTTTATAATATAAATCTGTACGCCTTAGATAGGGGGGTAAGGGATTAACAAGTCTACAGAGTCAGCTGCTCATTGTTTCGTTATACAGGTTTAGTCAAAAGTATGGAAATCTCCAAAAATCTTATTGGGAAAGCATTTTTGGGATGAATGATGAAGACAAAAGTCTCAGCATTTTTCACAGCGCATCCGATGGTAACCTTGAGGTTAAAGTCAAGGTTCAAGGTCATATCAAGATCAAGTCGGTTTCTTTAAATGACCACCCTCTTTCTCGTCCACGGAAATGGAAAGAGTAGAAAATTCTGCATCCGAATATGACATTGACCGTGTCCACAAGGTCAAGTCAAGGTCAGTTCAAGGTCAAATGTTGATATTTACTGTAATTTTTTATTTTTAACTACGGAATCAGAGGGAGTGACAGTCTTTGAGTAGATACGTGATGGTACTCCATAGTGTATAAAATTAATAATAAAATTTTTGTAAAGTAGTATATACTAGCCTGGTCCAAGACACCTTTTTGTAGTACTGTGTAATCAGCCGAAACTATGAGAGAAAAAGAAAGATAACTACTCTTACCATACTCATTTGAAGATACAAATAAATTGTTAGTCCTGTAGAAATCCTGGGAAAAATAACAATGCGTAGATAAATTTAATTATAAATACAAAATCTCTAGGAAATAATAATAATAATAATAATAATAATAAAAGGTTTTTATTGCAGCAAATAGTTATAACAAGGTTAAACAATATAAAATATAACTTAACATAATAATATACAAATATGCTGCAAAAGGCAGAGTTCGCATTCACGCAACATAAAGTTACATGCGTTCTTCCACTCAAACACTCAAAATAATGAAATGAAATATAATAGGCAGGTTGCCCTTTTGTCTAGTTTTTTCCTTTTATATGAATTTGCACGCTGTTGCCAAGAGTAAATTATTGAAGTATAAGAGAACTTAACCAAAATGTAATAAAATTTAATGCCTGAACTTTCTGCAATACAAAAATGTAAAATTTCGAAATAATTTTTTTCTTAAAAAAGTTAATAGAATTGAAAGTGAAACAAAAAATAAAGAATTTCGCTTCAAATGCGCATAAAATAAACTGCCTCCTCGTAAATTTACTTGCTTAAAACGTTTAGAAAAATAGGACTCACTAGACACTAAAAACATACATCTACTTACTATTTGGTCTTTAACAAACGAAATTAGAATTTAATCTCATGGAGGGATCCAAGAAAGCGAGGGAGTTTCTTCAGTCGCCTGTTCAAGACGTATTCCCTAATTACAGCTTGTAACTTTTTACCTTCCTTGTTATCTTTTAATGGCGGCAATTTATTCAAGGTAAATGTTTTAATTTCGCGCACCGCAGCAATGCATAAATTTCAATTTTTCCGGTTTATTATTCTCCATCATGGAGGAAAATCTTGGAACCAGGATATACGGGTGTACGCTTCGTAAATTCGATTTTGTCTTGCAATTTTGCTCCCGGAGAGTCTGTCAACACATTTTTTCATTCCGATTTTTGCAGTGTGGGTAAATTTTTTGGACAGATTAGAAGTAATCGAATGCGTAATAGAAATATTGATATATTAGTTCACGAAGTTTTGCGACTAGGATTAGTTATTTTTTATGTCGGATGTAGGTATTTAAAATGCTTAGATAAACTTATATCACTGAAAAAAGGATTTATTTGGATTAAATAAATATCGTTTGCCATGAACTAATCCTAGTTTTGGATATTGCCTAGAATATACAGAGGATGGTCCAGTTTCCGATGTGGAAACTTCAAGGATCAATAGAGATTCAAAAAATAATATGAGTTTGGTATATAAACTATATTCGAAAAATGCTTCATTAAGGAAATATTCAAGATTGGTTTAAAAAAATCAAATTTATTAATTGTTGCCAAACGGCTAAAGATATTTCAATGAAATTTTGTAGATGTTAACTACCATCGAGAGAGCACGTTTTGCAATGAAAAACATTATTTTTAGTTTTGCCAGTGGTGTCCGTATCAGCAAATTGTTGGATATTTTTAAAGAAAAAATTGGTACGGCACTGCTTTTACATAAAATAAAAATCGGTTTTGCATTCTTCATTCAGTTTGGAATTAATTAATAACTGTGTCATATTTAGTTAGCTCTCTAGTAATTTGATTTGTAATAATTATTGTTTTGTTATAGTCATTATTAATGTTATCCTGAAAAATGCTTTTTAGTAACGAATAATAGCAGATATTCTTTTTTGTTACGGATTTTGTGATGAAATGCGGAAGCGGCAGTTCGTGAATATCGAAGACGTTGTCCAAATAGAAGAATTCTAGATGGTCGTGTCTTTATTGGAACACAAAATTTTCGAAACGTTGGCCTGCGTGTTAATAATGAACCACCGCAATAACAATCGGAATTTTTGCACAAAATTCTGTGGACGGATGAATCTTCATTCAGTAGACGTGGAATAACGAATTACCACAATATCCACGTTTGCCCACACGAAAATCCTCTAGAAATTCGACCACGATGATTTCAAAATGAATTTTCCGTAAATGTTTGGTTATGAGTTTTTGATAATAACGTTTGTGGTCCATATTTTCTACTTCCAAGGTTAAACTCAGAACTATTTCTTGAATTTAAGACATAAAAGTTGGATATAACTAGATGAAGCACTCCCCCCATTTTGGAATAGCTGTAAGAGAAAAGATATACTAATTATCCGCAACGTTGGTTTGGCCGGCTTGGGAGGAATGACATGAATTATGACATGGTTAATGGTATTGGACCAGTGGCCTAGCCACCCACGTCACCGGATCTTAATCCACTGGACTTTTACGTTTGGGGCAATGTAAAAGACAAAGTTTACACAACTCCAGTGTTAACAAGGGATGATTTAGTTTTAAGGATTCAGCATATGCTACGAAATCCAAATGAAGTAGCTGCTGCAATAAATTCATTAGTTACACGATGTCGAAAATATATTGAGGTGGGTGGACTACATTTCGAGCAATTTCTTTAACTTACATTTTTATTTTATTATTATTGTTGTTGTTGTACATCACTAATTAAATATGTTGTTTTTCCTGTTACAGTTTCATTAACATAAAAAATGAAAATACATTTACATTGTATGTGTTAAAAGGGTTCTTAATTTTTTTACTCGAAAAGTGGGAAAAATCTAAAGAGAGCTTTTTTCTGCCGAATTGAATGAAGATCCAAAATTGATTTTTATTTTATGTAAAAGCAATGGCATATCAATTTTTTCTTTAGAAATATCTCTTAACGTGCTAGCGCGGACTCCACTGGCAAAATTAAAAATAATGTTTTTCATTGCAAAACGTGCTCTCTCGATGGCAGTTAACGTCTACAAAATTTCATTGAAATATCTTTAGCCGTTTGACAACAATTAATAAATTTGATTTATTTAAACCAATTTTGAACACCTTAACGAATGTAGCTTATATATCAAATATTTTTTGAATCTCTATCGGTCCCTTAAGATTCCGCATAGGAAACAGGACCACATAAGAAAATACAAAACACAAATAATTACCGATTGGAGTAGGTACTGTCATAAAAATAATAGTAATTTAATATGCAGGAGAAACAAGCAATACGTTTTAGAGCAAGGTGTGACGTTCTTCTTTAACTGTAATAAAATCACAGCGCAAATATCTGACTTTATTCCAGTATAAAATATTATGCTATATGTCAATAATTTGCCATTTTTTGTGTCTATATTTTTGTCAAAAATATTAGAAACGTAATTTTTTTTATTAGAAGTTACCATCATTCCAGTTCCTTGATGAAATCGTAGTAAACATTTCAGCGCGATATATTAACACAAAATTTCCGCATTTTCAAGCTCCTAACAATCCCTTTCCGGTGGTTCAGTGAGGAACGGATAAGTGTTTAAGAGGATTCGAGGGAAAGGATTTTTTTGGTTGCTCAGCATCCAAAGGGGCTAGTGAAAACTGCGCAATTTATTATATTTTTTCAGGTCTCTCTTGCGGAGGATTTCCATTCGCAGAGCAATAAGCCGCGCGAAGAGGCACTAAAATTAAATTGACGTAGCGGAAAAACACAATGCGTTTGTGGAATAACGTGACGGGAATATTTCTTTATAAAAATGTGTGTCGTGAGCTTTTCAATTTAAATAATTTTTCGAATTCAGCAGAAAGTGAAGTTTAAAATTCGGTTAATTGAGAAAAAAATCAGTCTGGGTTTCTACACGTTGTATCTTTAAAAAAATTATTGAAGTTCGAAGCAACTTAATACAGGGTGTCCGGTAAGTACCTCCTAATCTCTCGGGAGTGTATAGGGGAGGTCAAAATAAAACTAGTCCTTCCTATAATTTTTTTTCCTAATGTGCCCCCTAACGGAGTTATGGGGGGTCAAAGGGGTACCTAGAAATTAACGTTTAGGGTTATAACTTTGAAACCACCCTGTATATTTTAATAAAATTTTCGTACGTTGTATTACACATGGAGCTCTACGATTTGATGCTAAAATCAACTTTTTGCTATTATCAGGTGTCCAGAAACGGACTGGCCCTATCACAATTTTTCTCAAAATTTTGACAGAAGTAATTTTATCAAACTGAAAATATTATTATTAGATACTCTGAAGGTTTTTCTTTAAAAATGGTACTCTTTATTTATTTCGAAAAAATGAACGGTTTGCGAGATAAATCGGTTTTGAAAAAAATTGGTAACAAAAACAACAATTAAAATTTATTTTTTTTACATATTATTTCATGCATTTAATTTCTTTAACTTTATCAAGTCCAGAAATCTTTGAACGGGTTGGCTATACTTTATGAGCAAGTAGTGACCAATTAAAAATAACATTTGAAAAATAACTTACTTACAAGACATGCAACAAAGAACATTCAACAATGAACAAAGGTACCTAAATGTTACTTCGGTAGATGTTCAAAATGAGCACCCCGTACTTCAATGCACTTTCTAATCCTACGAATGTTTTCCCGGTGCACTTGAAATAATATTCCGTGATTATTGCGGAGATGGTCACAGTTCTGTGTTAGCCTCAGCAGAAGTTCCTCTCTACTATTTACGGGTGTTGAATAAACGTTATTTTTTAAATGACCCCACAGAAAAAAGTCTAATGGGTTTAGGTCGGGCGACCTAGGTGGCCATAATACAGGTCCGCCTCGACCTATCCATCGATCACCAAAAACATTCGTCAGATGTTGACGTACTAAACGATCAAAGTGGGGTGGTGCACCGTCATGCATGTACCACATTTCAGTTCTTATTTGAAGGGGCACTTCTTCTAACAAAATATTTAGATTTTCCTCTAAAAATTGCAAATAAAGAGCACCATTAAGTCTTTGCTCCAGAATAAATGGACCAATCAAATGATTCCCGATAATGCCAGCCCACACATTCACCATAAACCTTTGTTGGTAGCGAGTTTGAACTAAAGCGTGAGGGTTTTCTTCATCCCAGACATGTAGATTATGCGAATTAATTATGCCGTCTCTTGTAAAACCTGCTTCATCGGTGAACAAAATAGATGTACCAAAATTATGATTCCGAATATGATGCTGTAAAAACCAATTGGCGTATTGAAGTCTTTTTGGATAATCATCTGGAGACATAGCATGTACTTTTTGGATGTGGTACGGGTAAAGCAATTGTTCTTTCAGAGTTTCATGTACAGCCCATTTTGTAACATTGTTTTGCGCCGCAAGCTTCCTTATGCTATTTGAAGGATTATTAGCAACGTCTTCCAATATTTGTTCCTCTACATGAGGGTCTCGTACTCTCCTCGGGGCTCCTGCTCCACCACGGCGTGGCAAAAAGCTTCCTAAATAAAGGATTCGGAAGAAATTAGTTTCACTAACGTTTTTCACTATTTTTTTTTACCTGTTTCTCTTAAACTACGATCAACTCTTTCAAAAGTTTTTGGACTCGGCAAATGTCGACCCGGAAACCTTTCCTCATAAAGTCTTCTTGCCTCCACGGAGTTGCATAATGCTTCCCCATAAATTAGGTGCATATCAGCATATTCTGCACAGGAATATTCTTCCATTTTTAAATGTTATTTCTAACGGCTTAAAACGAATACCACAATAAAATTGAATTTTTATTCTGTCACGCGCCTTTGACAAGTACTTTAAAATCAACAGGGTCTAACAACGAAAACAATAGAAAAGAACTCCATGGAGACAAGAGCAATAATAATTTGTAGATGTATTTTGGTCATAGATGTTGATTTTACAAGAAACGGCATTATTCATTCCCTTAATTCACCACCAGTAAATGTTTATGGTGAATCTGTAGGCTGGCACTAGCGGGAATGATTTTATTGTAAAAAAATAAATTTTAATTGTTGTTGTATTTGTTACCAATTTTTTTCAAAACCGATTTATCTCGCAAACCGTTCATTTTTTCGAAATAAATAAAGAGTACCATTTTTAAAGAAAAACCTTCAGAGTATCTAATAATAATATTTTCAGTTTGATAAAATTACTTCTGTCAAAATTTTGAGAAAAATTGTGATAGGGCCAGTCCGTTTCTGGACACCTGATAATAGCAAAAAGTTGATTTTAGCATCAAATCGTAGAGCTCCATGTGTAATACAACGTACGAAAATTTTATTAAAATATACAGGGTGGTTTCAAAGTTATAACCCTAAACGTTAATTTCTAGGTACCCATTTGACCCCCCATACCTCCGTTAGGAAAAAAAATTATAGGAAGGACTAGTTTTATTTTGACCTCCCCTATACACTCCCGAGTGATTAGGAGGTAGTTACCGGACACCCTGTATTTAATTATGATCAATTCTTCTGAATGATATTAATTAAACGTGAAAATACATGACGTAGCATTAAGAATCAAGGTTTCGCGAGGAACTGCTAAAGCCAAAATAGAGGGATTGTTCTTATTCAAATACCTACAGCTTAATTTCATCCTGCGAGTGCCAAGACTTAAAACATTATTCAACTTTTTTTTATAAGCACATTCGTTAATCCAATTGAAAGCTTAATTAATATCTACCTTCTTACATTGTGTCTCAACAGTTTGATCTCAAGATAATTAAGCTTTTTTTGACAATAAGATAAATAGAAAAGTGAAAGGGAGACAGAAGCAATAAAGTCGAAGCCTTTTTTAATACAGAAAAAGAAAAGTGGAACGGGAACTGAAAGGATTACTATAAAAATATATAATCTAAAGAAAATGATTTTTCATTTTACTGCGACTGAATTAACAGGTACATTAGTTGCAAGTTAAGTAATATCAGAAATAGAAAGGAAAAGAAAAATAATAAGAAAAAGAAGAAAAGAAAAAGAATAGAAATACAAATATATTAAGTCGATATACCTACATATAAATTCGCAATGTCTCCAATTACTATACAGGGTGTCCGCGTTTTTTGTAGCAGGACTTTCACAACCTGTACTAAGAATCCTTTAAAAAAAAAGTTAATGTAAACATATATGTATGGATGCGTCGTTTTCGATTTACAGAGTGTTCAAGTTTAAAATGAGAATTGATTTTTTATTCGTAAAACGAAAACACCTTTTTAGACTTTGTTGAAACTTGTCAATTTTGTTTGTAATAATAATACTCATTTTCTCACATAATTTAATTTGTCCTATTTTCTCCAGTGGCGTCACAACAAGATACCAGCTTGATAAAAACAGAAAAAATATGGTATGCCATTGCTTTTTGGTAAGTTTGAAATTTTGTTCAGATTTAGCTATCAAAAATACAAATTTTTTTGTTATTTAATTTTTTCCTATCTCGCTTTGTTTAGTCAGAAATAAAACATTTTCATGAATAGGTTCGAGACTTGCTTAATTTATTTATTTACTTGTTACAAAGTGTGCCGTGAATATGTCTGTTTTTGAGTTGCCGAGGATTTTTTGTTGGGACCTTACATCCTGCCCAATAGATTAAGCGGTCAATTATTTCTTGAATTTTTAACTACCCAGCATGATAACATACTAGACGATGTTCCTTTTCAACAAAGAATACACTCGTTTTTTCAATTCGATGGATGCCCTTCCCAGTATTCTTTGGTGGTACAAAACTGGCTAAATACAGAGTATCCACAGAGATGGGTGGATCGTGGAGGTCCAGTTGGGTGGCCTCCGCGATCGCCTGATTTTTTTGTTTGGGGATTTCTTAAGGATGCAGTTTACTCTACGCCTGTGAACTCGCAAGAGGAACTTGTACGACGAATCCGGAACGCTGCTCTCAGAATAACTCCACATCATTTGAGAGACGTTAAGGCGGTCTTTGATACGTCGCTGTAATTTGTGTGTAGAACGAAATGGAGGGCATTTCGAACAGCTCCTTTGAGGTCTATTTATACAATAAGTTGTTTTTCCATACCGTGTTGTTTATTTTTTTTATTATCTTACAATAAACTGTGTGAAACAAAAAGTTTTATTTCTGTCTAAACAAAGCGAGATAGGAAAAAGGTAAATAACAAAAAAGTTGTATTTTTGATAGTTAAATCTGAGAAAAATTTCAAACTTACCAAAAAAGCAGTGGCGTACCATATTTTTTTCTATTTTTATCAAGCTGGTATCTTGTTGTGACGAGAAAACAGGACAAATTAAATTATGTGAGAAAATGAGTATTATTATGACAAACAAAGTTGCCAAGTTTCAACAAACTCTAAAAAGGGGTTTTCGTTTTACGAATAAAAAATCAATTCTCATTTTAAACTTGAACACTCTGTAAATCGAAAACGATGCATCTATACATATATGTTTACATGAACATTTTTTTAAGGACTTTTAGTACAAGTTGTGAAAGTCCTGCTACAAAAAACGCGGACACCCTGTATTTATAATTTTACAAACAGTATTCATTTTGTCCATCACATCATCATTTTTTCCAACTTGGATTATAGACTTCTGTGTCAATGACTGAACAATTTCTGGGCTGGTTGTCACGTCGTCAGTTTAGACTTCTTGGTCTCTCCAGAGGCATATCAGTGTCTTCTTCAGAAGAAACTCTCAAACTGAGGATTAAGTTATCTAATATTTGCATATGTTGTGTGCACTGGTCCATAGTGTTCTGGTGTATAACTTCAACTCATTAGCAACAGTCCAGGTCATCGTTTTCAAATTCCGCCTAGTTCTAAATCCTCGTCTCGGTTGAAATTATCTCGATCTTTCTGAGTTTCTATAGCCTCTGTATAGAGGTCTGGACAAAATCTCCTTCTCCTTAAGTTGCGGCCTATTATGTAAACGCTGTACTCGAGCACTTCGACCTATTACGATGTTCTCAGTGGAGTGCCTCAGGGATCTGTATTAGGTCCCATTATTTTTCTAGTGTATGTAGCAGATATTGGCGAGAACTGTGTATTATCCACCGCTTCATCGTTGATTTAGCCCAAACATCGTCGTGGTGCAATTTATTCCTCTTAATCACAGTAAATGTCCAATACTGCACGTCGGCAAAATCCAGCTGGGTTTCTCAAGGTTACCTTATAAAAGTAGACTTGAAAGAAGATTTACCCGACTTAATTTACAAATACTGGAATTCAGACGAGATCGTGGTGATCTTATTTCCAACTTATAGGTGCCTAAAATGAGACTTCCTTAATTGTGGCAATCATTTCACCATAAACTCTTGAAAGGTCATATGTTTAGTTAAAAAAGTAAACTTTCATACGACAACTACATAACATTTTTCCAGCCATTTCACAAACATAACTCTTTACCAATGTGAGTGAATTAATTTACCTAAGGCAAGCTTAATTATCATTTACATGTGTAATTACTGTTTTTCTCTTTTTTTATGTAGTTTCTAATTCATATTCTTATATTATGTATATTTAAAGAGCATTACAAGCCTCTGCATTTGATCTGCTACACTTCAGTGATAATAATAATTATTATTATTTTCAAATAGAATATTTTATAAACGATATTCTGCTAAATCGCTTTTTATTACTCAGCGAACATTTATTAATTCTTTCCCACTATTAATGGAGTATCACATATATATCGCAAACAGTACATCAACATCAATATTTTTAAATGTTGGCACCAGTCAACAAGTTAACCTAAATAGTTTGCTCGCTTATCTGCCTAGTAGAAACCGCGTATCCTCGGATAATCGCAGCAGCCTTCACCTCTACTGTAAGTAGAGTAAACACAGCCATTTATCTTAGCCAACAGACAATCAGAATTAATCTCCCATCTCGCATCTCCTTTGTGAATTAATGGGACATTGCTCGATAAGGCTATGTTGTACCTGTCAATGTCCCATCGCCATTGCAATTAATTTAATGGTGTGCAAGTCTACTGAAGACTGATGGACTTGACTTTTAAGGTTTTTCGCTTGATCCGCTATGAAATTGAAGTGCACTTGGGTAATTTGGGTTTCTGTGAAAATATTAATTTATGTCTATAAAGAAGTAAGTAAATTTCGGGTTTCAAATCACGTATTAACAAAAACATTTCTATAAAGATCTGCCTGAAAACTCTTCGGAATGGTAAAAATGTATATTAGTGATAATTAACCATAATTTTCCTAGTTTCAACACTCCCGACTACAATTTAGAGGCTTTCTTTTGAGTGTCAATTATTCCACCTTTAATAGTTTCTAGCAAAGAGTTCCTATAACGCAATAAATATACAGGGTGGTTTCAAAGTTATAACCCTAAACGTTAATTTCTAGGTACCCATTTGACCCCCCATACCTCCGTTAGGAAAAAAAATTATAGGAAGGACTAGTTTTATTTTGACCTCCCCTATACACTCCCGAGTGATTAGGAGGTAGTTACCGGACACCCTGTATTTAATTATGATCAATTCTTCTGAATGATATTAATTAAACGTGAAAATACATGACGTAGCATTAAGAATCAAGGTTTCGCGAGGAACTGCTAAAGCCAAAATAGAGGGATTGTTCTTATTCAAATACCTACAGCTTAATTTCATCCTGCGAGTGCCAAGACTTAAAACATTATTCAACTTTTTTTTATAAGCACATTCGTTAATCCAATTGAAAGCTTAATTAATATCTACCTTCTTACATTGTGTCTCAACAGTTTGATCTCAAGATAATTAAGCTTTTTTTGACAATAAGATAAATAGAAAAGTGAAAGGGAGACAGAAGCAATAAAGTCGAAGCCTTTTTTAATACAGAAAAAGAAAAGTGGAACGGGAACTGAAAGGATTACTATAAAAATATATAATCTAAAGAAAATGATTTTTCATTTTACTGCGACTGAATTAACAGGTACATTAGTTGCAAGTTAAGTAATATCAGAAATAGAAAGGAAAAGAAAAATAATAAGAAAAAGAAGAAAAGAAAAAGAATAGAAATACAAATATATTAAGTCGATATACCTACATATAAATTCGCAATGTCTCCAATTACTATACAGGGTGTCCGCGTTTTTTGTAGCAGGACTTTCACAACCTGTACTAAGAATCCTTTAAAAAAAAAGTTAATGTAAACATATATGTATGGATGCGTCGTTTTCGATTTACAGAGTGTTCAAGTTTAAAATGAGAATTGATTTTTTATTCGTAAAACGAAAACCCCTTTTTAGACTTTGTTGAAACTTGTCAATTTTGTTTGTAATAATAATACTCATTTTCTCACATAATTTAATTTGTCCTATTTTCTCCAGTGGCGTCACAACAAGATACCANCAATCGAACTAGCATACAAACCATTTTGAAGAAGAATAAATTCCATCCGTACAAAATATATTTAGTCCAGGAACTTCATGAGGATGATTATGTCCGCCGTTTGCAATTTTGCGAAATAATGAGTGAGCGAGCAGGGAACGATCCACAGTTGTTTTTTAACATCTGTTTTTCTGATGAGTGCATGTTTTTCTTGAACGGGACGGTAAATCGTCACAATTGCCGCTATTGGTCCGATTCAAACCCAAGAGTTTTTCACGAGGTGCATACACAGCAACCGGAAAAATTAAGTGTATGGGCTGGAATTTTTGGTGACCGGCTGGTGGGTCCTTTTTTCTACCTGGTAATTTGACTGGCCAAATGTATTTGCAGTTACTGGAAGACGCTATTGACCATGCTTTGACTGATATTATTGAAAAGGTTCCAGAGTATGATGAAGATCATTTGATTTTTCAACAGGACAGTGCTTCTCCGCATTATGCGTTAATTGTCCGTCAGTATTTGGACCGACGTTTTTACGGAATTGGATTGGGAGGAGAGGCAGCATTGAGTGGCCTCCACGATCACCGGAATTATCGCCCCTTGATTTATTTTTGTGGGAATACCTAAAAAGTAAAATCTTTTCTCTTATACTTGGCTATGCTGGTAAGAATTGCAGGCTCGTCTGGTCACACTCTGTACAAATAAGCCATTAAATCATTTAATTCAAATTGTCTGTTTGAGTTGTGAAGTTTTGACTTTCAGCATTAACACGATTTCTGATACTCTCTGATGAGTCGTGAATAAATATTCATATTCAATAAACTTTCGTGATTTTCGTGGGAGATTGCTTTAAGGAAATCTTAGCCAGGCTACACGAGCATATAATTTTATGAACCGCTCTCCGGATCAAAGATGATTAAATAGATACCCACGCAGTCTGCTGGGGAGTTGTTAAGATAATTAGGTCACATTTTAAGTAGCCTTATTAAATGACATGTCTCCGGAGTCACATCCACATGACGAGTTGTGCCAGTGGCGTACCGATGAGAGTAGAAAAAATATGTGTTATGTAAATTTTCATTCGAATAGTAAATTAATGTCGAATAGTAAAAGTAATATTTTTTCTAAAACGATTATACTGGCTCTGTGTTCTTCAGATGTGGGAAGTGAAATACGGTTTTTAATAAAGTACTCAAAAATCTTTAAGACGTAAACTTGGTATAGTGTATTTTTTTCACAACAGCTACATTGTGCTAATACTTTTTACAGAAAAAGTAACAAATGGTATTAGGTGGTGTCAAAAAAGTTGTTTATATCTAAAAAGAAGCTTTCGTAAAAATTTGGATTTGGAGTAATCAATTTTAAGCAAAAAGTATCTTATGAACATTTTTCGATAAGTCAATATTTTCTGAATGACTGAAAATGTACATTTTTTTTATAAAAAAAGACGTTTTTCAGTAGTTTTTCTCGAATAACTAGAAAAATAGACATTCTATGGAAAAAAACTTCACGAAGAAAATTAAGCATATAGAAAAAGAAAGATTGAGTTTTTTTCATTTATGTAGGTGCAATAGGTGCTGAGATACGGCTGGTTGAAGATAATTTCATGTCCACCAGAAACTAAATTGGAAGCATTTAACGTAAAATAACTAAAAAAAATCTATTTTTCAAGTAAACTGCACAGAACATTTTTAAAGTATTTTAAAAAATCTTTAAAATGAACTTTACTTTAAGTCATTAGCATAAAAATTAACAGAGTGAGGTTTGCTTTCGCTGTACAGCAAGAACAAAACGCTCTCTCAACGGTAATAACAAAGTATTTTATTGAAAACTAAGTTGTATAGAAAAAGACGTGTTGACGAGGCGAATGTTCGTTGGAAAGTCCCTGTGTGTGGAGTAGGTCGTAGGTATATGAGTACGCATCTGGTCGCCGGCACCAGTTCGCCGTAGACCCTTCCTGGAACGCTGGTGCGTCCGGCAGCGTCCTGCTGGCGCTCTTGACGTAATGCTTAAAAATGGGTCACTTGCGGCATGTATACCCAGACAACCCCCTGCCAGTATGGATGCCATCACGGAATCTGCAGCCGGTCAGGGAAACGGACCCTTCTACCGGATCTAGCGGTAATTGTCTTGGTGTGGTTGGCACGGATAATGGGGCAGAAGTTGATGGAAGGCTATTGTCCTCGTCCCTGGTAGCTGTCGCGTTATTCAGACAATACGCAGGTTTGACTCTGTCTATGGACAATTTAATTTCGCGACCATGTACTAGCACCGTAAATGTTTTGTCGTCACGTTTGATCACTGTAAACGGGGTTCTGTAGTTGAGTTTTGATGCCGTCCGTACGCACAAAAACATGTGTCGCTATTGTCAAGTCTTTAAAAACGACTGGCGTCTTCTCGCCATGGCGTTTAACTGCGGCTGGACGTAAGCTTTCCATATGAAGTCTGAGGTCCTTAACAAAATTCGCTTCGGTGCTGAGCTCTTTGTTTGTCCTGCGAGGATGAAGAAATTCTCCGGGTAGGCGTAGATGTTGTCCGTACACCATCTCGGCCGCGGTAGCTTGTGTGTGGAGTCGGTTGTAGGTATATGAGTACGCATCTGGTCGCCGGCACCAGTCCGCCGTAGACCCTTCCTGGAACGCTGCTACGTCCGGTGGCGTCCTGCTGGCGCTCTTGACGTAATGCTTAAAAATAGGCCACTTGCGACATGTGTACCCACAAGAGTTAAGATCAAAATAAAACTGTTAATTCACTTCTACAGTAACATTACTTTTTTTACTTGTTGCTTCTCTAAAGTGTATCATTTCAGAAAAAAAGAAAGTTTAAATTTTTACTTAGAGGTTAGAGCAAGTAGGTTTTTTATTTGAAAAAATCTAATATTTCCAAGGCATAAGTATAAAGATCATGTTGCAATTTGTCAAGAAAGAAAAATAAACAAACAAATAACTACATAATATAAAATAATCAAATCAAAAAATTAAATTTAAAACAAGAGAGAGAGAGATAAAAGAAAAAATAGCAATATATCCAAATAAACAGAGAAAAATCTCCCAAGATGTGTTCAAAGAAATCTATACTTTAATTAAAAATAACCTTGTATTATTTTGTCAACCGAGTAGAAGGAGAAATATTTCGATGATAATCATTAATTTGTTCAATCTTCGCATTGACAAAAAATTAATTTGACTTAGTAGAAACACTTCTATAAAAAATACGGGAATATATTCTTGAAATTGATGATCAATTTTCCTTTGATTATACATTATACCTTTATACAGGATGTTAAAATATTCAATTCAATGGTAGTGGTCTTCCAGAAATTCAAATTCAATTTGAGTGAATAATAGTCACTTTTGCTGAGATTGATGCAAATATTAACCCCAAATAGGATTCCGCTGGACATCGAATTCAGGATACAGCGAGCAGCCAGACATTTATCATCTCGGTTGCAACTGTGCTTAATTTGTAAAATGTCATAAATACGTTTATGTCACGTGAAAATGCCCTAGATTTGTAGAGCTGCTGTAAAATTGAGGGTGATATGTATGCCTAGCAAATATACCGGACAGCAATTGCAGACAAATTGACTGCGAGTCATTTGTCACTATCCGTTGAATAAAGCCCTTTCATTGCCAAAGCCTAATTGTAAAGGAATTATTTGAATACTAAACAGTTCACCAGTTGGACAGTAAAACGCCAGTCGCAGATGTATTTTAAATAACGTTCTTCTACCACTTTTAAATTGATATCCTACCAAGTCTCTCTAATCTAATGAATATAGTCACCTGATAAAAATTTATTGTTACTTTCAATTTGAAATGTTGTTTTTAGTATTGCACTTGTAAAAATTGTTACTAAAATTACATTGGATTTTGAAGTCATATACAAGGTGTCCCAGAAATGTTGAGATGCTGCTCGATCGAATTTTCCTGAAATAAATTAAAACAATATAGTTCAACTTACTTATGAATCGGGTACCACGAAACAACATCTTTCAATGTCATTCTAAAACGATATTACTAACACCACAATACGTCTCTTATTTGAACATATTTCTTGATTTATTCGAAAATTATTTATCTTAACTGATATAAAATCTGTCGATATAATTTTTTTCACCACGTCTTTGAGGGGCTTAGGGCTTATGGAAAATGAAAAAGAAAGTTATAAATTAAATACCTATTATTGAACGAGATCATTGCGCTCATTTACTGGTTGTCCAGTATTTATCTCATATTTCAGATTAATTAAAATTTTTATTTAATTTTAAGTATTGATTGATGGATTGACAATTTCATTAGAATGGCGAATGCGCCGGTTTTTAGTCCAACTCGTATAATAACTATTATATTTCTCAGAAAACGTTAATTTTATCGAATTGTAACAAAAGTGTCTTTTCCATAGCATTTGTTCTTCCATCTTATGTAAAGCTTAACATCAGAGGTTTCTAATAGGGCACACAAGACAATAAATTATAAGATTAGATAAGATTTAAATATGAAAAAACAAAACAATTACAACCCATAAGATAGAGATACCCCGCACAAGCTGTATGATCACGTATCCAAGAAAACATGTGTCTATTCTATTCTATGCTCATCCAACAAGAAGACGCGTAATAGTTGACGCACAGCGGACTGTCGGAAATTTTATGATTATAACCGATTATGCAGCGAGAGGAGATGTTAAAAATGGAAACGTAATCATTATGAAAACGAATAATTTTGTTAATAGAGCTGTTATATACAGAGTGTCTCACGGTGACGGTCCAATAGAATTATTTCAGAGACTACTTCGATTTGAATTTTGAAAATTTGGGATACCGGGTTTTCGGGCATGCACTATAGGGGGGATAGCTAGACCCCTAAGCTTTCCATCCATACTTTCAAAGTGGATACAGGGTGCTAGAAATTTAATGCCGAATTTAGTTAACTTCAAACCTTCATAAGTCAGTTTTTTTAAATGGAACACCCTGTATGTTTTCTATATTCTGATACACAATTTTATTCTCTTTCGAACGGTATCAGGGTTCCCTATACCTATCTCTTCTAGTTTTTAAGTTTTCTACTATTTTTTGTGTAATCACCTAAAATCGTGTAATTTCTTGCGAGGATAGCTGTGGAATTTTTAGCAAAACATGGACACAACATAATATGTCAGAAATTCATTATAACCTTTATTTCATAGATGCATAAGATGTAATTTAAACTCATTGAATAATGATTACGGAGATTAGTGTTTCTTTTTTAAATAAAAGTAGTGTATTTTTTATAAAAGTTTTAATATGGGCCATACGTAATATTTTAGTGAAACAATTTAATAAGACCATTTCTTTCAGTGTATAAATAAAGAAGAACTTTTAATTTTGCAACTTTATAGACCCATAACTTAGAACAGAAAGCCAGGGGGTGAAAAAGTTGTATGAAGTACTGATATTATTTTATCTCAATCTACACACTCCCGTTTGTCATTCCAGAAAACCCATATAATGTTGCGCAAAAACGCCTCAGTTTTATTGTTCATTTTGTTTATTACATTTTTTATATTGAGTCGCATTTCCAGTGATATAAATATTTTTAAAATAGAAAATAAAATAAAACATATATTTTTAACAATCCGAATAAAATAAATTAAACAGAAGCATTAACAACGGATTGATGAACATGGTTTGTCAGATAATTATATTTAAATTTTCAATTTCCCGACAAACCGGTACATATTTGTATACGCATTAATAGCACTTTGTTACTGAAACGTTAATATATTTAAATTATAAAACTGCCCTGGAAATGTTGATGGACGTCGCGGGATGTATTATTAATTGTGAAATTAATAAATATGCGCTGAAACAAGGTTTACGCTCGGATAATTCGATTTGTTGCGGCAGAAGAGGATTTTGTAATGCAAATGTTAACCGAAATATATTGACGCCGTCTATAATTAATTCTTTACATAATCACGTAAACACGGATTTAATGAGCCTGACCCATATTATCTCATATAGCAAACGGAAAGTTTGTTATGTATAGGAAAATAAATTACTGGGTCTTTGACAATTCAAACTGATTTTGGTATGAGCACGACCATATTTGGCAGAAAAATCTAAAAAATATGGCGTAGAATCGCGATGTATGTAAACTATAATTTTTTCAAATTAAAATTAACTTTATTAATTTCTTCTTCTTGCCTGCTATTATATTACTTTCTTATGTGGCAATTTTTGAAAAATTGTTTTACAATTTAATTGCTTCAATTGTTTAATAATAAAATAGTCACAGTATCCGAGTCTATGGATGTAGAATAACATAGAATTTTGAATAAAAAATTGGAAGATTTGTTGTATAAAGACCAGTGCTCTAATCTGTATATAACAACTGTAGTAACAGAATTATGTATTTTCATAACGATTAATGGTTAAGTGATCGTCACCTCTCGGTCGGTAAAATTTCCAATTACAGCGGACACGCTGTGCATCAGCTATTACGCTTCTTCTAGTTGGATGATAATTCAAACAAAAGATAAAGGATTTCTTTCAGTGCAGGCTCAAGGATTGCAATTTTAGAAAGCTATTGTTTTCAAATATAAAGTTTTTACAATTTGTAATCCTTTGTCTCCTATAGATTTTGATAGCTGCATATGATATAACACAATGGAAAATGGAAAATGTGTAAAAAATGTATAGAAAATATATAGACGCGGAAGTACAGCTCAGAAATGCCAAATCTATACATCAGTCCACTGATTTTGTATTTGTATTGAATTCGCATCGACCCATCAGTGTTAAAAAGTGAAAGATTCCAGACAAAAGTTTTTATTTTGTAATTTCTCGATATTTACACTGAAATTTTTATAAAGAAGTAAAAAATAAGAATAGCGTGCCGGCTACATTAAAACGAGATTCTTATTCCTTACTTTGCTTAATTTTTTTAGTTTGTGCACAAACTAGTTTTACAATGAACCGAGAAAACAATGCATTTACTATTTCCGAACGTGTCAATATGGTGTTAGTGTATGGTGCAGCCGGAAAAATGCGCTCGCGGCGACTAGGATGTACCAGGGGCGGGCTGATGTAACGTCCGTAAGGGCGGTTCCGGCGCGCAGGTAGCGACACAGAAGGGGTTTTAGTCGGAGTAGCGCCCGACACTATCGGGAGTGATAGACAATGAGCCCCGATGCCAAGCGGTTTCCCCTCCTATTTAAAAAAAAAAAAAGGATGTACCAGGAACGATGGCCACAACGTCACCCCCACGTGCAAATACAATTATACAGTGCGTTCAGCGGCTGCGAGATACGGGAAGTGCCATTCCTCAAGGAAGTGGTCAGCAAGTGAACCTTAATGCTGAAGATGCAATGTTCCTATTTAAAAAATTAAATTTGACATTCAAATGGCCTTGAAGGCTAAGATCAAGGTCAAATTGAAAGTCACCATCTGATGTCCTCCTTCGAAATCGGAAACAACGATTCATATAGTGATGTGCAAAAAATAACAAAAGAACTGCAATGTGGCGTTTTTGGATTTCTAGTGGTCACATATAAAACATTTTCTGTAGTCGATGCTACAAAAAGTCAAGGTTGTTTGGGTCATCAGTATGCCTATACCCGTACCATAGATATCATCTGGAGTTATTGTGGTGATTTCGCTATAGCTAAAGGCTCCACAAAGTCCAAGTAACCTACTTAAAACCTTGAAGGTTCATTAATAGAGTACACACCTTCGGTTTGGTTTGAATATTTTAGAATAGGATAAAAATGATGCTTTTTTGTATAAAATCACAAGATATCCATAATGATATGACATCTAAAAAGTTCTGGAAGTGTGTGCGTAATAGTATATTACCATACGAGGTGGGAAATATTTCATTACTATCGAGAGATAAACAATATCTCGAGACATTAATGAACCGGCATACTATTTATTTTCAACCACGAATTTCTGAATAATATTTAAAATCAGCCACAATATAATAATTATTATTATAGAAATAAGAAATGTATTCTGTTCTGGCTGAAATTTTCACTCAGTTGGTAGAATTTTGGTGGTTGCTATGTTGTTGATACAGCATAAAACAAATTCAACAAACAGGATTTTTCGGACACGAAAAAGTATTAAAATGAGTTCCGAATCTTCGGATAGCGAAGAATGTGGTGCACCAACGTTGTTGCAGGAGGCAGCTCACAAAGTAGAAAAAAGTTTGCCGCCGATAAAAAGTATGGCGCGATATAAAAAAGCATTTGAAAATCAGTCCTGGTGTCATAGTAAAAACGCTATACATTTTGGATCACAAACTACTCTGTTGGCGTATTATGCTGAGATCTCCAAAGAAAAAAACATCCATGCTCTGGGCTACGGACCATAATAGAACTTAAGATAAGAAGGACATTTCGAAATATGCAAAGGTGACGATGTTTTTTAAGCGACAAAAGATAGGCTTCAAATAGAATAAATCGAGTGTGTTTTCAAGACAAAATATCGATGATTCTTTGGATGAAGAGCCTAAAGATTTCTGCCCATCAAAGGAAGTAGAATTTTGTTTTACTTACTGAAAATGAAGGTCACTGACATTAATATGTTAGAAGAGAAGATTGTGATAGGAATTCCAGACACCAAAACTTATGGAAGTAGATCTCTTATGATTACAGAACCACAATGGCTCAATATGGTTAAAAAATATATTGATTTGCGTTATGCAATCAAGTTTTAGGGTATCTTTCAATAGCAGCTTTCCCTAAAAAGATTGTTTCGGTTTTGAAGCTCCCAAAAATAGACATTTACTGGGAATGACTTTAGACATACTGTCGCTACGTTACTGGCTGACAATGGTGCCAATGTTTTGCTGAAGCAGTTAGATAGATGGAAATCCAGTGCTGTGGCAGAGGGGTGCGTCGAGTCATTACTAGCTAGCCAAAGCGAGACAACCAATGCAAATAACCTTAACTAAGAAATTTAGTTTTTTTTTAATTCCGTCTGCTTAAGACTTTTCTTAACATTGACACAACTACCGAGTGTAATGTACGTTATTTACTCCAGAGTGATGAAGATTCATCATAACATAATAAAATACATTTCCAAAGTTAGTCCCGCATAACTTAAATCACTTACAGCATCCACCGAGGGGTAGAACTCTCTATTAGGCCGTCTCATGAGCACTCTACTGCGGACTGCTTAACATAAGTTCAATCAATATCGGTCTCCATTCCCAAGGGGGTCAGGCGGAATGCAGGATCGGCCTGATTCAATAATTCCTGGAATGCCCCTCCGGGACGACAATAAAACGCCATGGAAACCTTCAAGACTCCTCAACAAGACGCTTTAGTCTGCAGTTGGTTAAGTGACAGGGCCTGGGGAATGTGACGAGGTTTTGTGAACTTCAATATTTTAGGTAACCCAAGGAATCATTCAATTTGTGTGAGTGAAGGAAATTTCGTACAATACTTAATTATGAACAGTTTCAGTTGTCCATTTGCTGATTAAATATGGATATGCTGCCTGTTAAATAATACAATAATTTAAAGAAACATCCTGTATTCTTGCTGCTCTATTATCACCCTTGACAAATCAAGTAAAAAGCAGCTACTACAAAGTGGTCTTTTTGTTTCCACTTTTGTTTGAGACTGTTTCTTCAAGTAGCTTGCCTTGTCGTATGAAATAAACATATTATATTTACAGACAAGAAAAATATAGAAATACAAAACTTTTAGAAAGAATGTCCGTTATGTCAAAATGAGGTAAATACACGGATTTGTGTTGAGTAAAATGAAATTTTAAAATCTGACTTGCCTCAACATTGCAAGGAGCCACCTTTTGAGAACTGCTCATTTTCATAGAAGATGTTCGATGTAACCACCATTTGCTTGCACACAAACTTCAGCGCGACGTATCCAATTCGCTCGCACGCATTGCAATATTGCCAAGTCTAAAGGGGTGAGGTCTAACTATGCTGCCGCGGCATATCCAGCGATCGGGAAAAGTAATGTTTAGAAAGTCGTGCACTCTCCGGCAAAAGTGCGCGGGCTCTGTCATGCAATAACCACATATTTTGCCGAACTCCGGTAAACGATTTTGTAAAAAATCTAGATATGAAGCACCGTCTAAGCGTCTAGGCAATTCAAAAGGTCCTATTAAAGTGTCATTAACGGTACCGGCCTACATGTTCACTGAAAACTGTGCTAAAAAGCACAGAGCTTTTCGTAATGTCCGCCACACAACAGAATGCGAAATATTTACTTGCAGTGTGATATTTCTGATGCTACGATGCGGATCCTCTTCGACGAGATCTAAAATCATCTCCTCGACATTTAAGATTGTTAATGGTCGTCCTGGGCCACCGTCGCGACCTCGAAGCGGTTGTACTTCATCGGTGTCCAAAACTCTATGCGCTACAGCAACAAATGTTTGCAGTGCGGGGGCACGTCGTTCACACTTGACAAGCTCTGTGGGTATTTTCGTTTGCTTCGCTATAAATTATGAGCATATCATAATATTCGCGATTGCTAAATAAATGTGCCATTTTCAAAAGAAAACTTGAAAATACGGCCATTAAATGTAATCTCGGAAAACAGCACAGCAATCACTACAACAATGTATTACAAACTGACTTTCGAATACAGTCCGGCTTCATATGAAACCCGTAAAAAGTGTTACTGAATTTTTTTTAAGTACTTGCCGCGATAAATTACATGTATTTTAGCAGTTCTAAAACAGTTTTAAACACATTTTCAATTAGATTTTTTTTCTATGCCCTAATATGAACCTATTTGTATATATCCACAAAATATGTTGATAACATTAAAGAAAAACTTGGTATAAAAAATTGTACAGATATTGAGATAAGATAAGATACATTTATTTTAATTTGTTTGAATTAGCTTAATATCTTTAAAATAGAGAAAATATGCGAGAGCCAATAACAAAACATGGTTTCTTTGCTTTGACAGTTTCTAAATTATTTTTGTATAAGTACTATTAAATTTACTAAACAGATATTTAAATTTTTTATTAAAAAAAATATGTCATGAAACGCATTTGACAATTCTCAGGGGACACTTTTAAGGTACACAAGATGTTCTAATTTTCCTCAAGGTTTTCTTCTTATGGAAGCCTGAATAATAACGCAAATAAAGTTTACGATGATGGTCCCTGAAAGATTTCGTAAACAAATATGATTATATTATATGATTTATATATATTTATATTTATATCTATTTATATGATTCAAGAATGACAATAGTTAGTACTATTAATAAAATGCCATAGTTCATTATAAAAAAAAATTGCTTTCAATACATGTTTTTTTTTAGAATAATATTGATATTTTTTTAATAATATATTTTTTCTTAATAAAAAATTTAAAAATTTGTTTAGTTAATTTAACAGTGGAAAAGCATACACACACACATTGCAATGTTGATTATATCCATTAGGCAGAGTCAGTAAATATTATGCAAACAGCCAAAACAAATACCAGTATATTTGTTGTGATCGGAAATTGGATAGGATTTCAAAAAAAATAAACAAACAAACCAACAAAATACAGAATATTCCATTAAAAAACTCTGGTGTATGTATCCCGAACGCAATATTCAAATTATTTTTCATTTTATTTACTTATTTGGTTACTTTGCCATGCATGGAAAAAAATTAAATATTTAATATAACCAGAAGAGTGTGTACACTCTCGGTATTTGTAATGAATTTTCACAATCTTCACTCGCTCCTTTTTGTCTAACCGCAACGAGGTTACTACAACATGTGACTGCACAATGCTGTCAACTCTTCGGAATGACAGTGACGCACAATTCAAATCCTGCGTTACTTTTGGGCACCTTTAGCAAAAGGATCAGCGAAGAATTATTTTTGTGAAAATGATTCTGGCTAACCAAAAATCATACACTGAAATAAAAAATAGAAGACAAAATATTCGAATACTTTTTCAGTGTGAAATTTTTGGCCAGGTAAAATTGTTTTCATAGATATAATCTTAGACTGACCCTTTTGGCTCTAAAGTTTATTTCATTAATTTTTTAATTTTTTTCTCAGGTAACAAAATACCTAAATAAATAAAGAGAAAGCTATTACTATGCCACACAATTCAGAAAATATCTTAATTCAAATTTTTGTATATTCCTATGAAATCATAAGAATGTTTCTTAAAACATGTTTTTTTTATTAATAAAAGCGGCAAGAATATCATATAAAATTATACATCTTCGCAAATAAAAACTAAAAGGGCTATTCGATTGTATCTAATAATAAACTAAGTAGGTTAGCGTTAAAATTATGTTCTTCATTTTTTAACCATCAGTCGCATTTAATAACAGTTTCTTATCGAAGTAAGCACTTATAAAATCAAAAATAAATCATGGAAGCCAATGATTTCCGTAACGTAATAAATTTCACATGTAGCTAGTGAGAAACCGTTTTATTCCTCCATAATAGGGAAATCATTCACTCCTAAATCTAAACTCTTTTCTAGACACGTAGAAGTTCCAGAATATCGAATACGCCCCTGTCGATAAATCTGAACTTAATTTTGCTGAGCTAATGGCACTCAATATCTGCATATGACAGAAACATTAAAATTTATTGCCCAATTTTTAATCGATTTACATCTAGATTTACTGCTTTTGTTTCAGCACAACGTTATTCATAGTGCCGCAGGCTATCATTGTAGTGGTTAGAATGAGTGAATAAAATTTTTCATTTCTACACTTTTGTAAAATAATATGTATACTAGTCGCCTCGGGTTTATGCAAAATACCTCAAAGTTAGTCAGCAGGATTTCTAACTCAGTTAATATTAGTTAAAAGTTAGTTAAATTATTGAAGAGTATTTCCTGATTAATTTCCATGAAACTAAAAAATAATAATAATTGGAAAGCGCTTTTCCGAGATATTTCTAATATTGAGAAGAAATGACCCATAATATATGTCATAAGTACAACGTATTAGACAGATACTTAATAATTCAACAAACCATCAATTTATCTCGAGCGTCTTTCTAATGTACTTATGGTATGTTCTTCTTTATCATTAGATGACCTATCAAACCTTATATTATTGTAATTGCCGTGGTTTTGCTTTTCCGGGACCTCTACTCTGGGAACGATCGGCATTTTTACCAAACTTACTACTCCTGTTCATCTGCAAAGAAATACATGGGATAGGATTGTCTGGATTGTCATCATCCTCAACGGAGGCCTGGAGGATCTATGGCTAGGTGTTCTACCTAGAGGTTTGGTGCAAGCTCTAATTTATTCATCTATAACCTCGATACACCGTCAAAATGGCAGTGGTCTCACTGGAAGCTTCCAACTGAGCCTTTTTCTGCTGAAATGCTTTTGGGCACTTTAAGTTTGAGTACTCTACTGTCTTTATCATTGTCTTTGTAGGGTTTACCTTGTCTAAGCACTTGTTTGAGGATCCTTGAGAATATCTTGATTTGGAGATTTCTTAGGGTTTGTGTGGATCTCCTTAGAGTAACTAAGGCTTTTGGAATCTTCTTGGAGCTTGATTATATCCCGTGGAATTTTCGGCGTAGGTTCAGAAACTCCTGAGGGGTTCATCTAGATATAGAGCAATGAGCTCCCAAAGAAAATGGAAATCTTTTGAATTGAGAAAATTTGATTTAATATTAACATTTGATTAACAATATCTGAGTTTGTATTATGCAAATGTCTTTACTTTATGAGATTTAATTTGGTGCGTACAACATGTACTGTCCAGTTATCGGTCTCTGATTAATGAATTGCAAGGTACCAGAGTAGACGTTCGGACATTCTATGATAACTCCACAGAGGTCCTCTAGCGATCTTCGCTTTTTGCCTCTCCGGATTTTGCCGAACTTTGGAAACCGTTCGACTCGCACTGGTATCCGGATTGTTGCTTGGTGTGGTGATGGATTTTCATGTTGCCCTGCCTCAGTTCCAAATTGGACGTATTTGGCCAACTTAGCTACCAGCATCTATCGATATCGTCTGCTGCGGCTATAGTCAATGAGGGCGTAATTGTTTTCTATTCCGCGTCTTCGGTTTTATATAGAGAGTCAACTTGGTGTCCTCGAACATCGGTAAATACTTTTGCCGGAGTTGCCGTCACGTAAATGGTCTAGAGGCAGCGTTGTGCTCTAATTGGAAAGTGAAGCGAAATTTGATAATATGGAATGAACAAGTATTCGTTGAAACAAGTATAAAAAACTAAAACAAGCGTGCTCATGGTGTTTAGCTATGTTAAAAGACCATGGCCTCCTTAGTTGCCTCTTGGCAGTCGGTAATAACTAAAATATTTTAACATGTACTTACATTTATATTATTAACCAATATTCATGTTACCATTGCTTCGAAGGAAATGGGGCTCAAATAAATGAATAAAAGTGAGTTATTTAATAAATCTTTCAGGAAACAGCAAATGAAGTTAACGATAAAAGTTCTAAAACAGTTGAAAACAGTTGGAAGGTTCACAACTGTTTAACATATACAATCATTTATTCTGCAAGGAACAGGGGAAATATCTAATGGAGTATCCTCAATACCTTCCAAATAGAAAAAATAGTTACTACTTTATTTGGTTTAATGATTACTGTGATGGAAACTACTTTATTTCTATTAACTAACTGCGATTCTGATTAGTGTCTGCATAAGTTTAATTTATTATTTTTTTTTTTCAGTTTAAATTTCATTTTCATTTCAAATACTTTAAACACTGTAGGCCTCAAAGTTTTTTCTAAAATATACGTATATTTTTTTCATTTGTCATTTCTTCGTTTAGGGTATATTAGTAAACAAAAAAATTGCTGATTTTTTACCAATTTAACCGATTTTGTATTCGAAATAACGAAAATAGCAATGAAAAAATTTAATATTCTTCACGTTTAAGTAATCTGCTGGTAATTTTAAGAAGCAACTATCAACAATGGATCTCTTTTAGTAAATACCTTGATCAAAACAAGTTATGACGATATTTCAAGTTCAGACTAAATGGATAGAAAGGTTTGTTACAACAAAATATCCCAGAAATTCAGAACAATGTTGTCTCTCTGGTTAATTAAGGGCATATCAATTTGTCAAGGGTCAGGAATGGTAACAACTTAGCACAAGTGTGTACTGTATCTGTTCAGTTGATTGGCTTGTTTCTGCATGTATCAGGAGACCCAGCATTTTTACCAAGGCACTGGTACAACTGCGTTAATTAATTGATCTTCAGCGAACATCATTTTTATAGAAATGCAACTAGAATCGCGACAATATTTTTCAGATAAAAGTAGTATGAATATTGCAAGATCTCAATTGAATAATCATTTCTAAAAGCATTCTTCAAATAGTTTCAAAAAAATTAATCACTCCCGCTAAAATTATTGGGAATATAAAAATCAAATTTAGAGTTTGACATACTTACATACAAAATCATGGGCGATGAACAGCAGCCGATTAATAAGGAATTAAGAATATTTGTAAAGGACGACACTGAAATTGAACATATACAGCGGAAATTAAGAGAGAAGAATTGAAATTATGTTAATGAAAAAAGCAATTTGAAATGCATCCCAGATTGCATGAGTTATCAAAGAGAAAAATTACTCAAGCACAGAATTCTGTTAAAACTTTTGACGAGTTTTTTTATGATTTTTATAAGGTGTCCTCAAAATTTGATACTGATTTTGTATTTTGCAATGTGCCTTGCTCAGGCTTAGGTACCACAAATATTTGAGTAGTTTGTAATCAGAATACTTAAAAAACTTAAACTTATAGTAAAAGTACCAAGGGTTTTGGTTTTTTATTAAATAACTGCATCTATTTTGGCTTATCCACTTTCTATTTTGCTTAATTTATAACATAGGATTGCTATTTTTCTTCGTAGTGGGAAAAAATCAAGAATTATCCCAGTGCTCAAAAAACATCAGGAGTTACTGAAAATTATAGAACTATTGTAATTTTAAGCAGCGCATTATGTTAAAATACCAATTTGTATTCATCAGCATGGGTTTCTGACCAGTAGGTCTACAGTCACTTTGCGCTACTCAATGTGTATTTGAAATAATTGAAAGTCGAGGTCAAGTGAATTTCATTTTTACAGATTTTTTTAAAGCTTTTGGTACACTGAACCACGATATTGTATTGCGCAAATTTTTTGCATTTGGACAACTTTTTAATTTTTTTAAATCGTATTTAGGTATTTAATAGATGCTTGTAAGTGCATTGCAATGGTTGTAATTCTGCTAAAATAAATACCACTGCGAGAGCACTTCAAGGATCTGTACTTGGTCTCCTTCTGTTCTACATTTTTATTAATGATATCACACGTGACATTTCTTGAGTGTTACTACTTTATGTTCATAACTTAAAATAATTTACGGCAATTTAATCTCATGATGACTGTTTAGCTACAGTGTGACATTGAAATGATTAGTCGATGGTGTATGCATAATAACCTGTTTTTGAAATTGGCTCCTATTATTACATTTTAGATGACAAGAAGCTTAACTCCGTTATCGCACTTAAAACATAATAGTGGACAATAATTTTTTCATCTAAATTAACATTTGCTGATCAGATTCATAACATAGTATTTTAATCTATCTTAACTCCGTTATCCAACTTAAGACATAAGAGTGGATAATAATTTTTTTCATTTAAATTAACATTTGCTGATCAGATTCATAACATAGTATTTTAATCTAATAAGAACATAGGACTTATAATACGTAACTGTCATCAATTTGAAGAGAATAGTACATTCAATAGTATTGTACAATGCTTTTGTAAGATCTAATCTTGAATACGTTTCTGTTGTTTGGAGCCTTTGTTTTGAATATCATTTAAATTCGTTGAGAGGTATCAAAGACAGTTTACTAAATAGTCCCGGTTTAAATATGATTGAGTCTACCCTGCAGTTGACTTTTCGAACGGACAGCTATTATCTAAATTTAATATATTTGGTTGTATTTACGTCGTAAATGCTCTTAATAACTCCCCCACGCCTGTCATGTTTTCCAAATGCTTCTCAGTTGATAACATTCTAGACATATTTTATCGTAATCCTCAAAGTATTAAAAATGCATTGTTCCAGAGACTATAATATATTTGCAAACTTTTTATATTTGATTCTTTTAATGTCTTGTCTATACCTGATTTTAATTTTTATCTTTTCCTATCCTGTAACTGGATTTTGTCTGAACAGGGAATTGTAAGTAATATAATTTCCAGAATATTGTTATAATAAACTAACATCAAAATTTTAAAGTTGCACAAACGCCATTCGACTATTAAACTAGATCATCAAAACTTCGGCAACATTTATTCTCATTCATGCGAAATTCTATTTCGTACTCCGAACTACTTCATGTAAAAGGAAAGTTATCAAGAGTTAGAATAATATCGCTCCAGCGAGTAAAGCGTCAAAATATGTTACCCACAAGACCGTCTATTTTGCAAGTTGCCTATCCCAGAGTAGTATTAGAACTCTTACAGAACGACCTCGGGTGTTATTCAAGAGGTCCTCTGTATGAAATATATTGTATCATTGACATTTTACTCGAGAATACAGACTTGCGCAGCAGGTAAATGTTCGGATTAAATTTGTGTGGGCATGTTGAAGATGGCGAGCAACGTGCCTAGAATGCGGGAAGAGAAACAAAACACACATCTTAAATGCTAGAAGAGAGCACCTGGTTTCTTTGTTGTTAGCAATTAAATCTATTATAAAACGACTGCGTGTTTTTCAGATTAATAACACACAAAAATAAACAAGAAAAAATGAAATAAATATACATGTAGAGTGTAACAGTTACATTGCGATAAATTTAAGAAGAAATTCATGATATTGAAATAAACCAACATTTTTTTTTATAAAGTTATTCTTAAGGGAATGTCGGTACTTCGAAGATGATATTAAACACAGTGCTTAATATTTGTTGAAGAGTAACTGAAGATGCCGATTCAAACGTAACACGTATGTAATTGTCTCCCAATAACATCTGCAAAATTTGCACAACATATGATTAGAGGCATCATCGGGATGAGTTGTCAAAAAAAGTTTTTGCTTTGTACAAACCGAATTGGTTTATCCAACACAGAAAGTAAAATAACATTACAATTTGATTACGAGAACTTAGGCAACCAACATAGCACGGCTGGTACTTTCAACTAAAATTCCTAATAGATGGTTTCTGCATCTCGTCTTGGGAAAGGCTGAACCTATTCTCCAAATATCGTAGATTATATTGATATTGTATTTCTTTAAGATACGATCTCATTTAGTTAGTAGCTCCTTGTAAACGTTGTTCTAGATATTCCTTTTCCTCGTTGTTAGGTGTCTTTCTGATGGCTCGTTCCATATACCTGCTAGTGTATCCATTCTCTGTAAGAGCAAGTAGCTTGTTTCTGGGCTAGGTGATGAATCTCGCCATTCAAGTATCTATCCACGTCATTTGGTTTTCCGTAAGCACTGAGCTCCAATTTTTCCATTGATGTGGTTCAAAAATCCTTTTATTCATGGTCCTAGACAATGTTTACAGGAAGGCAATATAAATTTAGAAGAATCGACATGATTCCAGTCGTGACGAGGAATTAGAATTACCAGAAATTTAGAAACGACACATCCGCAAACATAAAAAATCAGACGACATGGGTCAATAAACCATGCACCGGAATATCATGGACCATAGACCGATCAAAATAACTAATTTAGAGGAAAAAAGAAAGAAAATTGTTACCTGGATTTTCATAAGTGAAAATGGTAAAGGGGCTTATAATAAATGAAAAAAAATAAAAATAAATGCGTGAGCAGTGGCGGCGGAGGATTGATTTGGGGGGTTGAAAAGTTATGAAAAATTGTATCATTGGGATTTCTGGCGAAAGTTGACGTCAAACAAAGTATCTAATACAAAAGTTGTAGATCATGCAAAAATCTACAACTTTTGTAGAAGTAATTTTTTAACACAAAGTGAAAATTTCCGAGAAAAATGAAAAAAACTGTTTTTTTTCTGATTTTTCGTTTTTTATTTCTCATTTCCGCAAAAATAATTTAATTTTGACGAAACTTGGTGAAAGTAACTGAAAAATTCATTGTTGCACGTAAGTTTTTAATTTTTTTGCATTTTTGAGCATGTTTTTGAACTGTTATTACAGATTTTTTTATTTCACCAAAAAGTATATGTCCAAACAAAAAAAATGATCAGAATCAGAAAAAAATCTGTTTTTCGCATTTTTCTCGGAAATTTTGAGGTTATGTTAAAAAGTGACCTCTACAAAAGTTGTAGATTTTTGCATGATCTACAACTTTTGTATTGGACACTTTTTGGTGTAACGTCAACTTTCGCCAGAAATCCCAATGATACAATTTTTCATAACTTTTCAACCTTCCGCCGGCCCTGCTCACGCATTTATTTTTTATGTTTATTATAAGCCCTTTTACTATTTCCACTTATAAAAGTCCAGGTAACAATTTTTTTTTTCTCCAAGCGTAATTTGGTTGGACTACCAATGCATATAGCAAATATAAATACAATCCAGAATAATTAATTTCTTCTGATAAAGAGGAGAATTATGTCTTTCGAAACGTCGTTGGGGCCTAAACTGACAACGTGGCAACTAACTTGGAAATTGTAAAAGGTAGGGAAAGGTAAATATTTCCGGGAATATTTGACGTAGATTGGGTAAAAATTCATAGAAAAGGAGATAACCTCGAACAGTCTTATACTTTACATCCTGTATAACAATTTTCAGTTGAAATTCTCTATTGTAAATTGCTAAGAAACAAGGTGCTTACCTTCAAATACATCCATGCCTTCTTGAAATATTTTACACTTTCCCTGTTGAAGCAAAACTTTCATATCTGAGCTAAATGTGATCTGAACAACGGAGATCATTGTTTCAGATTATCATCATACATACACAAGACACAATCAACAATCAGTGAGATTTCTTTTTCAAAGCTATTGCAGAATGGAAAGTAATATCGTATCTTAAGAAATAGTTTTTGACTTACCCTTATAATAACATCACAATGTTTCAAAAATTATATTTTTCTTTGATTAATACTTCGACAAACTATGGTCCACAAGATTTTTATAAATTATACACACAATTCAGAACTTTTCACAAGATTTGCATTAATTAAATGAAAAATTAAGCAATAATGTTCATCTTGATTTTAAGTCGTTCACGATGGTAAAAACTACAATTGATAGCTAAATTTAAATATTAATTGTTTGACGAAAAACATGTACAGAACAAAATATTGGATAGTTGTATTACAATTTTTGGGCCGTTACAATCTTATAAGGTACATTATTGTTCAGTTTAGTTAGCTGAAATCGCAAAACAAGAATCTCTCAATGTCAAAAGGCTTTTTTCTTTACAAATTGCAGAAAAGAGCTATGTGGATAATTATGAGACTGCATTGCACCAAGATTAAACTTTGTTTAACAACATAAGTATTGTTGAATTATTAAGAAACCCATAGAAACCAATTAGAGGTTACATAATTTGTTTCCAATACGCTTAAATCTTCCTGTGCATTATTGAGTTTTGCTTTAATTCAGCTGGTGGCCTCATTAAATCCTATTTGATTACTAAGGATGGGATGTGTGTGTTCCCTGCATCAAGACTATTGATTCTATCTGCTCGTCGTGATGTGCTCTCTGAAAGCACTTTGTCTATTGGGTGTGAAATTGCTAATCCATCATTATATAGAGGGGTAGTTCTTCTTTCCTCTGGATAAGTGTTTTTTTAATTTCAAATTTAACATTACTAAACAGACATTTTCGGCAATTCAGATAATTTTTTACTATTAAATACAAGTTAAGTTGATATAAATTACATATCTAAATAATATATTTAAAACTTTTGTTTTATAAATTAAGAAAATACAAGTAAGTTTTACTCGAAAATCAGGTTTTTTTCGAAAAATATAAGAAAATTGAAAGACGAATCCGAAAATATCATGGTTGTTACCGTAAAGCAGTGGCGTACTATTTTATTTAGAATTGACCAAAGAATACGAGGTTTAATTTTTGGTCACTATTTGTAAATCACCCTGTATAGTATTTCACATATTACATATATAATCAACTAATTCTTTAAAAATATTTAAAAATCATATATTTTTTAAGAAATGACTATTTTCAATTTCTTTGCAGTTGAAGGAAACCACCCCATTGAAATTATGAGGTTCGCAAAAATATGTTTACAGGTTTATGAATTATTCTACAAAGAACACAAGCTGTGTATATTCCATTTGAACTTTTCAAAAACAACCATACATCAATCAAGGTGGACCATCAACTTCTAATAGCTTTGTGAACGAGTTATAAAGTGACTTTATTTAGAAAACACGTTTTTTCTGGTTCTGTTCAGTCTTGTGTCGAACTTTTCAGTAATACGACACGTTTCCAAATGGGTCCATAAAAACTTGTCTATTCAATAGCACAGCAAGATGAGATTCACTCGGTGTGATAAAAATCTGATGTACAGTAGAAATGTGTAGATAAGTAGTACCTATACAGAGTGATTTCATTGTGTGATCACCCTGTACATACATACTATTTTACAAATGAGGGAAATCTGAATTTTAATTAACAGTTTGACTTAAATACATATATTCATAATTTATATTTATATCTGCAATATATCTCGGTTGCTGTAAACTTAATTTGTTATTTACACAAAAATATTCTTACGACACTAATTTTATAAATTCTAAAAACTACTAAATATGCAGAATGGTACGAACTGAATAATCGAGAATACGAACGTATGTGCAGATTTGCTGGAATACACATATTTGTTAAATATAAACAAATGCCGTATCGTGTGAATGGTGCATGTCAATACATTTGAAAACGTGTCTTTACTTATAAAATTTTAGCTAAAGTTATACAAATGGCACATTATTTGGACTATTTAAGAAATGGGGTCATTCGGTATATGAAGGTTCGCTCAAGGGACGGTAAATAAAGACATAAAAAAATTAATTAAAGGCAAAATACTACACAAATGTTTGACAATTTTATGTTTGTACAATGTTTAGCGAATCACCGTTTCATGAGAAAATTCTACCAAATTTTCTTAAGAAATACAATTTTTTATTAATAAGTCATTTGGAGGAAATAAATTAAATACTATTTCTTTAATAAAAATATTTATATAAAAAAATTGCTTAGGTATTGAGCTCTAAACTAAAATAAGTATTTTTTGTGACAAAAAAATATATTTTTAAGTACTTTTTAATACTTTTGGAGTCAGTAATGGGGATGGATTAAATACAAAATTATATTTAAAAAGTAATATATTTTATGAAAAAATTTTACAAAAATTTTAATATTACTTTCTTAAATAGAATTGTTTTAAATCAATTTTTATTATTGACAATCCTATTTCAGAACAATTGGAGGAAATTAATCAAATACTATTTTTTTTTAATAAAAAGTTTTGCATTAAAAATGGTACCAAACGTGTAACAATATGAAAACGTTTTGAAATTAGCAATAAAAACTGTTTCCTGAGTTATCCCTTCAAGGGGCTGTGTCTCCCTTAGGGGCCGCCACTGACGAAGACTCTATGGAGGTTTTCATCATATTTCGACATGTTTTACATACTCTCCAATTTTGAGTACTTATTTCGTTCACACCTTGTATAAAAACATCATTATTTAAATATTTTTATAAATGTTGAACAAATAGTTCAAATTATTATTAACTCTTGCTAGCTGTTATCTACGCAAATATCTAGGTATATTTTAATTCTAAATATAATAGTACTAAATGTTTCTTGTCATGGTACCATTTTTATAAAGTCTAGATACATCAGCGTGTTATCAACTCTTGCACAAACTTGAACCTGTTGAACGTTGTCAGCTTTGAACTTCAAATTAACCCTTAACCCAGACATGAAATTGCTGCTTTTGACTAGAACAGGTCCGTGGTTAATCATCCCTTACTGCAATGTAACACGAAGTCTGTTTAGTGCACAGGAATCTAGAAGTTGTGCACTGTACAGGAAGAGACAACTAAATCAAAACGTATCAAAACAAGAGTATAAACTTAGATCTAATTCTTCTTTAGATTTAAATTTATTTTCAATAAACTTAAACCTTATGGTTTTCCTCGAGACAAAATAAACAAAAAGAAAACACCACCAACATTTATTCCTGTATTATCCCCTTTCACTCTATAATTTACAAAATTTTAATACACATTACTTTGATAAAATTGAATAGTTAGATGTAAATCGATAAATAACTATTGTACTTAATAATCAAAATCTTTAAGGTTTGTTAACATTTTCTTCGCTCTTTCTGAACGGCGAAGGACTTTGGAAGCACGTTCATAGATTCCATTGTTAGAAGCATCGCTACTGTCAATAATCAGGTCCTTCTATCTCAGCGTTACTTGCCAGCTCAGAATTGGTTTCATAAAATTCGGTAGTGACTTTAGTAACAGAATCTTCCAGGACAGTAGGATTCATATTCTTTGGGATTTCGTTATTTTTATATAGTTCATGATAGCTCAAATAGGTATCCTGCTGTTTAGATTCTGAAACCTGTCCTATAAGCTGTTATTAGAGACAGTAGTTTCTCTTCCATCGCTTAATCTAACATAAAAGTAGTTAAGATTTGCCTCAAGTAATTCAACTTCTTCGACAAGAGGTTGATAACTTGATCCAATAAACTTGTTTGACTTTAATACTGATTGGATAGTTTTTCCATAAACATCCGTTTAAACTTTCCATTTGTCCATTTCCTAGGATGTGGTATGTGAAACACAGAAAATTATTCCTTCAAGAACAGCTGAATATACAAACTACAATGTTGGTGACAAAGTTTCCTCGTTATTTACTTACCTATCATCTCAATACGAGCTGCAAGAGATTTGTACTCCATACAGCTTGCTGTGTGTAAACTCCCCGATAACTTTTTTGGATTGCGTTTTATCAAAAAAGTTCCAGATAGCAGTTGAGGGTATCAAGAAACCAATATGATGAAGATCTTAAATTTGACCTTAAGTTTCAAAATCGAACCAAGGTCAACATGAAAATATTATACAGAATGCTCTCTTTTTTATACCAGCAATCGATAGAGTGCTATATCTTAAGTACGAATATGAAGTCAGAAAATTTATCCTGCATGTCTTCGCAGGTCATTTGGAGATCAAAATCATTTTTCACTGTAAAAAATTTTAACTCAATTTTACTCAATAATGTATCAATTTCTGTTCACACCCGACTGAGTGAAATTTTCACTTAGTGCGAGTACAACTGAGTGAAACTATTGCATCAGAAATGAGTGAGTTTTACTCAAATCCCAGTTACTGTTAACTATGAAATTAGTGACTTTTGGCTCTATTCTGAGTATATAAAACCAATTTAGAATTGGCTTTTTCCCTAATATGATTTAAATTTAACTATTATTTAGTAATTTTTTACTCAGACTTGGTTTTTACTTAACTAAATATGGAGTGCAAAAATAAATCACTTATAAATTATTAATTAGGATATACAGTGAAATTAATTAGACGCTATACAGCGTGTTTTGCAAATGATGAACATCATATTTACATTTTTTTTATAGTATTTATTAACCCTTGAAGTTAAGAGATGAAAATCGGTATTTTGTAATAACTTTTTTGTAATTTATTAATTTTTATAATTTTTGGGTAAAAGCCATGTTATTTGAAATTAGGTCTAGTAATGTGTACAATTTACTTAATAAATGATTCCATATTATTAACGTTTGGTGTGGTTTTGAACCACTTTATATTTTCTTGAAGTTTTAATTTAAATATCATTATCATAAATTACTAAACAGTCATGGTGGTTTTAACACAGATTTGTTTTAGGTCTCGATTGGTTCACTGATCGGATAAATAAATTGCCATAACCTACAAATATGTAATTATAGATAACAATTTAACTATTCGTTTATTTAACCAAATATTAATCGACACAAGACCCGGTACTTTGAGTCTCGGTTAAAGATTGATTAACTGATCAGGTTATTATTAGACTGTACATACAGGGTGTCCCACCACGAAATCCATCGATGGATATCTGGGAAACCGCTAGAAGGATTTTTTTGAAATTGTGATGGTGTGACCTATCAAGCTAAAATATTTTCAATGTCATCGTACTTCCGGTTATACCGGAAATCGATACTAACTTTCTTATTTTAAATGGAACCTCCTGTATATTATTGCATTTTTGGAAAGAGGATCTATTTTTAAGTTGAAAACATATAACACACTCCATACTTAGGATTGACCATTTCCGAGATATATTTTTAAGCAAAAATTGAGAGATGCAGAATGTCAGCAAAAATTAGTTTTCCAGGAAACATAGGTTTCTTTTTTGTGCAAATTTGACACTTTGTAGAGGAAGATCTAATTTATCGAATTTGACATGAAAATTTTCCAGTTTTTATACAGAATGGTCAAAAAAAAGTTATCGAATATTTAAATACAATCACAAATGAGTAAAATGATCAAAATATTGAGTGAAAATGTACTCAATAATTTCACGCAATGCTTTCACTCACACTGCCGATTTTTTTACAGTGCAAGAAACATTTTCCTCCACAATTCGAGTTTTCAAGGCATATTTGTACCCCATATTCCCTTATTTGGACTTAAAATTCAACGCTCTAATAATTGCTGACAAAAAATTCAAATTCAATATGATATTTTCAAGTTGATCTTATTCTTGCAAAATCGGGTGAAGTAAAATCCAAAGTCAATACTAATTTGAAAAATTAGTATTTCGAAGTCTTACAAACTTTGTGGTCCTATGTTCCTCGTGACAGAACCTACACAAAGTCTCTTCTTCTATCCCAATATTACTTGGATGTTTACTGCGTCTGCAATGTCGTTAAATTTTTATAATTAATCCGTTGACTGAACTTTTTGAAGCAACCGGTTATTTAGAAACTTTCTGTTCGCCGATGCAGATATAACCGATTAATTACAAAACTTGATACACCATATTCGCTTCAACTTGCTTTATATACGTAATTTGCATCAGTTACTGCTATATTACGTATTTTAATTTAATAGAATGAAGGGCCATATTCTCTAGTACCATCAGTTCGTCGTTTCATACTCTACACTACAAAACGATCTGGATTTAGAAAAATAATTTTACATAGGTAGCAGAAATATTCAGATTTTATATATGCATGGCGTTACAATTGTTCCGCAAAAATAGTACAAAATATTTCTGAATAATATCAGCGTCGTCGTATGCAAGTATAATTACATAAAATGAAAAGGTTTGCTGTACTTGTAATTACGTTTTTAAATTGGATTCTTTACATCCCAGTTAATGCAATAATTAGTTCTAGTTATTTATTTTCTCACAGCACGTATGTCTAACTTGTCCCATATTTATACAGACCGGTAACACGAAATCGGATATATAAAACTTTTTTATTTTAAGTGGCACAGGAAGCAAGTCAAGGACAACTAATGTTTTTTTTTTATTTTCTGCTTACCTCATGTATTTTATGCATGCATATATTATGTTAAATGAAAATAACTTTTCTCTTTTATGTCTCAAAATGTGGCACACGTTGATATGTGTACATGAATATACAAAGTGTGTCTTAAGAAACTGTGCCCCCAGCATCAGACTTGGACATTGAACCTTGGATATACGAAATGTACTATGTCAAAACCAAACGTCCACTACTTTAATTTACTAAGTTTTGTTGTACGTATTCATGATTATGTGTTATCATCTGATTAAAATTCCAAACCAATTTGATGCAAGGGAGGACAAGTCATGATATTGCCAGAAAGAACTATTCTACCGCCTTGGATTATTTCGGACGTATTAGCCATCATCAGTGTGCCATAGGTGCGACAATCGACGAACGATCCAGCTCCTTAAATCCAAGAAGGAAAAGTACTAATAAAAGATGTAACAGAGAGCTAAAACTAATGGCCTATTCTACTAACTGCTTAAAACTTACAAAATGGTAGAAAGTGACCTGTATAGCGTGACCTTTGAGGACGAAAGCAAAGTTTTAAGTGATGATATTGATAAAAACAACTACCCTACCGGCTATATGTCCAGCCTAATTACGCCAACAATATCATTAAAATAGACCCATTTCGAACTTACTAGCCATCACCAATATGCCATTAGTATGACAGTACGTGCGTTTCAGCACGCTAATATAGCTGCTTGTGATATGATGATCAATATTCTAGTTCCAGACTACATAATATATCCGCCAAAGTCAGAGCCAATAATATCCTGCAAATATTTGATGGGAAAAGATTTTTATGGACATTTGCAAGACATTGAGTCCAGCATTTCTAGATAGCTCAGTGTGATAAGGTATTATCTTACTAAAAAAACTGGATATGAAAGCATCCTAAAGTAGAGAACAACAATCTACGGAATATCTTGGATGTAACATAGGGCGACTATGGCTCTAATGAAAATTATTGCCAAAATAAAAGATTCTCTTATCCACCAACAACGTGAAGTGATGCTTTTCCTGTGCACTGTGCACATGGGTTATGCTGCTTACCACGTCGTCTTATCACCTTCATCTGATCATCATACATGTCCAAACATAAGCAGGACTCCGTATTTTTCATTAGAGATTAGATGACTGCGCATTATATCCAATAAATTCGGGAACCTCATATCAAACTGTCTTAGGACACGTCCCAGTTTTGGGTCCATTCAGAATCAATTTCATTACAAACATGCCTACAAACATTAATGACATTGTAGTGAAAAAAAAAAGATTATTTATTAATTTATCAATAATTTCATTCATTTATTTAGTAAGTATATCTGTTTAAGCTTATCATAACCTTATAGTTAACATCAAGATAGTAATAATGGTGTTAAGGTTTTTACTTAAACTGCCGTTATCCAAACATTGGGTTCGCTATAGAGGAAGAACAGGGATACAATTGGTTTTCCTTGGATGTATTGGTACCTAGTAGTCAGCAGCAGCTGACCCATAATGTCTACAGGAAACCCAGCCATACTGATAGATACCTATAGCGAATTCGAACCATCATCCATCATAAAAAAGTACTATAATCAAAACATTAGTCAACAGAACAAAGATCATATCAGACCCGGATCAATTATACTCTGAATTGTAACATCTCATTAGAGTTTTATAGGCCAAAGGTTATAAAGAACGCGATATCAAACGAAGATAAGCAGGTAACATATCTGCCTTATGTTCATAATGTAACAAACCCCATTGGCAAGGTACTGTAGAGAATGGGAGTTGTATAAGGCTCATCCCTACAGGAAAAGTCCGACAGGAGTTAAGGCCGGTCAGAGACCGGCTTGACTCTCTGCTCGCCCCTAAGAGATTGGATATTGAAGGAAAGAATATGAAAGGGGCTTAAGGTTCGTTCGTTCGTTCAACTTGAGAAGTTGGTCAACGTTCAACATGTGCTATATGAAAAACATATACCAGATTTCGATGACATCAAGGTACTTGTGAGAACAATAGATTTTTATAACATGGTGCGAGGGGAAGCAATGGAAATCTAACACAGTTTATCTTGAATTTTCTTAATTCAAAACTCTAGTGCCGAGAATAATTTGTATATTGCCTACTCAAATGTATTCCCTTTTTAATTCGGACAGGTACCGTTTTGCACTCAAGGCTTTTCTTATATTTTATGACCTGTACTTACCACAACCCACAGAGCCAAAAAACTATTGTTATACATTGAAGAAAACAAAGACTGTTACCAAACTTTATTCCGCTTACCATGATGCGTCTTTCAACTTTCCATATGCTTTAGTTCTTTAATTCTGTGCCACCAGTTTGTGAGATCCCCTTGTACAAAACGCTCAAAGTAAAGTTTTTATTGTTCTAGCCTATACAATAGTTTATTTTTAACACTTGTTTCCACTTTATGCAAATCTTGATTATAAAATTATACCCGCTAATAATAACCACGCGTGAATACCAAGGTGGCTCTGGAAAGTTCGCGTGACAGTTGAGGAACGACGCAAGGCCGCCGCACATAAAAATTGTCTCCACCGACCATGGCACCTGTCAAAGTGGCGATCCAGATATCTTGGGGTGGGCGTGGTCCTGTTGCTAAGCACCGTGGATGAGGGGTAGCGTAAACTGAAGCGCCAGTGCCTCCAAAGCTTTCCCGCTGAAAGCTCGCGCCTCGGTCTGTGACGGCTTTCATTCGTGGTGGTGACGATTTGCATTTCCATATTGTGCCAAGTTTTTCGCACACTTCAAGGACAATGTGAGTATTTGCTACCGAAGGTTTGATTTTTAGATGCATAACACTGATTATAAATTTACTGAAAGAATATTACTTTAATTAAAATTACGCACATTATCCATTATATTCAGTATTTCTGTCTTTGGCGTATAATTAAATATGAAGGTGAAATTTAATTATTTGATGTGAACATGAATTTTAATATTTTAAAAATTGAATTAGGAAAACTTCTTCATGTTCTATAAAGGATTACGCACTTTATATATTCCCTTGGTAGATCAACAAGTTTAGTTAAAGATGTTATATTACTTTTAATTTGTATTTTCAAGAACACGTCACATGAAAAAAGTGGAGTATTTTGAGGAAACGTTTTTCGTACCATATATTGTCAATAAGACACCTATAAGAAATAAAATATGTAACTGACCAATGAATATTTCGACAGGATGTATGTAAAGAAGATGGTCCGATTCACATGAAAAAAAAGTTATGTTTTCATAGGTACAAATTTTCACATAGGAAAATGCAAATAAATTTAAAAAAACTGTCTTAGTATTTTTACACTAAACTGTCCAGTCTAAGTACCGCAGATTATTATTCAATTTAGATAACTACATGACTAAAATATTTTATACAAAAGTAAGGTGTCAATTTAGAATTAAGTTTATGTCATAACGATATCAAAAAATAGCTTAACTTTGGTGTAGATGAAGTAAAATCGAATCTGAGTTTCTATTACTCCCCAATGGGTGAGTTTTTACTTTATTATGCACATTGTCACCTTCACAAAACTGTAAACAGTAGCAAAAAAATACTATTTGCTCGGGACTATTCGCTTGGCTAACATGAGGGTAAAAGTAAAGGGGCAAATCAATTTATTTTAAAATTTATTATTCAAAGTTAATACTTCAACAAGAGGACCCATCGAGGGGTTATTCTTTAAGAGGGGAAAATATGGTTTGCCATGGACTTGCTCTTGACCACCGACTCGGTACTTGTTATCAACTGGCTACCATTCAGCCAATTTCAAATATTTAAATACACTTGACTGCTGAGTGCATTAGAATCAAAACTATACAGGCTGTTACAAATTCGCTTCTCACTACAGGGATCTCGGAAACGGTAAGAGATACGAAGTTGCTTAAATAGGGGCAAAGTTGCATAATCAGTTACTTAATTACATTAATCAATTATCAGTTAGTTATTGGGGGTCACGAAGGCTTGCAAAAAATGTAATAAAATTTCCAGTGTCGTATTTCAAAAAATGAAGTTGATGATGGTCCTGGAGAGACGAAACGTTAAATATGAAAATTGATTATGCCATTCGATTGAGGACAATCAACTAATCGGTTAGCCTTGATTTTTAAAGGCATAATGTTGGTCCCCTGATTATGCAACTTTGCCCCCATTTAAGCTACTTCGTATCTCTTACCATTTTCGAGATCCCTGTAGTGAAAAGCGAATATGTAACAGCTTGTATATTGAAAAATTTGGGACAGTCACCAAGACAATAATTACATTTTGGGGAGAGAGAGAGAGAGAGAGAATAAGCGAGAGGGACATAGTGCAAGGGTCAGTTCAATTTTTATGCAATTTGCAACTAATTATGTTTATATTGTTTTATGAAATGAGTTTAATATTTGTACCAAAGGCCTAGCAAGAAAATATGTTTTAGAAAGATATATTTTTCATACTTAGATTTATGATATCAAAGAAAATTGTTTGACGTCATTTGATAAGATTTAAAAGATTAGATGGAAAAACAATTATAATCTATCAAAAGCTCAAAGCTTTTGATAATTGTCGTTTCAAAATGATAATTTTTTTCCTAAAAGTTAATGAATAAGCTACCCGATGAAACAATCCTAAGTGAAATATGAAACAAAAAGATCTCTTTGTAATAGCTTTTTACGTGATTTGCCTTTGTCAAAGAATTCAATAGAACAACATGAATACAGGATATTCCTTTGAATAACTACATTATTGTGACAAGTCAATAAGATATTTTTGTATTAATTATACTCGTATTTAGGCATATATTTTTTTATTTTGAATGATTTATTTATTACTAACTGTTTACTAGGTATTATCGTTCAATTCAATTCAATTTTAGTTGGCGCATGTGTTCTATAAAGTAGTTGTTTCCTGCGATATTGGTAATAGCATATTTAGATTTCTGGTATTAAAGAATATTGTTTGAGTTCGTTTGATAAAATTTAAGATTTTTTATTTTAAATTTGTTTGAGTTATCTGAATAAAGAAACCCCGGATTTAAATCTTGAGAACTACTCTTCTCTCTAAAATAGTTGACAATTAAGAGTCAAGTTTTCTCTAATTTGATTAACATTTAATTACTATTGAGTTAATTTTCACTGTCTTGATTATAGTGAAATTAATTAGATGCCATGTGTTTACCAAATTCATTTTCTTTTCAATTCATCTGACATCGTGGTTAAAAAACCTAATTTGCAGCATTTAATGAATCACTTTGTGACTTTAAATAGATGAAGCGAAATTATTTGGGTAGAATTTTAGAGGTATTATTATAACACTATATCTGAACAAATTTTCATAAAATAGCTACGTAATATATGAAAATTTAGAGTTTTTAGTATTTTCAGTTACTAAATTATAAAAAAAAAGAAAATAAATTGCTTACTTAGGAAAATTGCGCTTTTCCAGTGACGTATGAGAGTTACAAGAGATCTAAAGGCATCTTTTAAGAGCACTTATCGTTGCACAAGTTTTTGTTGTAGATTTTTAATTTACTTTGGGGATATTGTTACATCTTCGAATCTATATTAGATGTTATAAACGCATTGTTGGGTCAAATACTGATTAACTAAATTAACTCTCTTCATTGTACTCTTTTTCACCGTAGCTGAATAAAATATTACAGCATTGAAAGTCATACATATCGGAAGAACTTATGGTATTAAAATTTCATGAAGTCTGGTTTAGGAATTCCGAGAAGTATATTTCAGGAATTTTTATTTAAAATCAATAAAACAAGTTTAGAGAAACTTGTGAAAGACGCTATCGAATTATGTACGACGTACTAGTGCAGTATTTAGTACTATTTTTAGTAAAACGTACATGAAATATAGGTCCTTTTGAAGTTTACAACTCTTTTATACAACTGTATATTTTTATTTCTTGGAACATGTGGAATTGTAGATATTACTTTTGTCGAGGATATGATAAAGTGGTAGGGTGTATTTGGAAAGTTTCGTTATAAAATCGATACACAGTATCAGCGCATAATTTGAAGGACGTTATTCAGTTAAAAACTGCACGAAAATAGCATAAACGTGTTGATATGTATTTTAAATAATAAATTTTGACAATGTAATTTTGTAACTCGAGAGTATTGTACGGTGTATTTTTTTCACTTGAGACAAAATTCATACTTGCGAGGAAGCTGCTATTTTAGATATTTGTGCCATAAACAATTGCATTACAACAGCATAGACATCGAATAATATACATTGATGAAAGCCTAAATCTGTTTTTGTACTGGGAAAACAGTCAACCATCTTTATTTTTGTCAAATTAGAATATAACAGAAAATACCAAAATGTTTGTAATGATGGCCATCAAAACTTGAACCCAAACACAAGAATCGCACCGAAATCATTTCTCAGTACTCTCAAATCAGTTTATTAATTTGACATTGACAGTTGTTGAACCGCATTGCGTGCTCTGTCCTATTCTTCTTGTCAAGTGATTTTAAAGTCATTAATTGTGAAACATAAACAGTAAAATAGCTATTTCTTCACAGATAAATGAAACATCTTTCTATATTAAGTACATTGACAGAGAGGAAGAGCCTCCCACAGAGACAATAAAGAAGTATATCAAAATAATGTTAAGTAACTTGATACAAATATGGCACCACCCTCCTTAATAATAAAATAGAAGCTGTGGCAGCGGAAGCTTCAAATGTTTGGAATAACATATTTTCTAAATGTTTGTAACTGTAATTAAGCATAAAGCCTGTCCTACTACGCAGAAGTCCAATATCTAAGTTGAATTTTTTTTTCGATGTTGTCGGATTTGCCCAGATCTGCAAACTAAAAATATTTTCAGTTATCAGGGTGTTCCACCTTTCCTAGTGTCAGATGCCAATTTCAATTTATAAATATATTTTTTATTTTCGTTATAGATTCTACAAGAAAAATAAATACAGATTTGTGTCTAAAAGTCATTTGCTAAAGGTCATAGTTTTCGAGATATTTGCTTTCCAAACTTTTTTCGTCAAAACCACCACTAAGACTATACAAAATTCCCTAGTTCTGGTCGTACAAGCGGCTACCGAAATTTTTTTTCAAATGTGGAGCGATAATGGTTCTTTCAAACTCTGTTCTAAAAGTTTGCCAGAATTCTACAGGGCCGCAAGACAGTGACGAAGATCTAATGGCTGCTGCATTTGTAAATTGATTTTAATAAACTTCCTGCAACAATATTAAAATTCTTTTCCAACTCTCTAATTCTAACAGTTTATTAAAGTATTTATTTAACAGGTTTGGTTCAAATATTATTTCATTATTATTCAAATTAAGGAGAATAGATAGATAAGATAGAACAGTTTTTCAGACAACTAATACTTTACGGACTTTGTTGTTAAAGACGCGCTCAAATAATGATTTTCAAAATTCAAATAATTGGTTTTATAGCATACGCTGTAAAAAATTCACTCAGTTTCACTCAAATTTACTCAATAATGTATCAGTTTCTGTCCACACCTGATTGAGTGAAATTTTCACTCTATAGGTATGAGCACAACTAAAGTTTTATGAGTGAAAATAAATTACAACAGAAGTGTGTGAATTTTACTCAAGTCCGAGTTTCTGTTAACTATCAAATGAGTAACTTTTGACTCTATTCTAAGTATGTAAAACCAATCAAGAGTTGACTTTTTCTCTAAATTTAACTACACTGTAAATAAATCGGTCTGAGTGAAATCTGAGTGAATGTATTGGGTGAAATTATTGAGTACATTTACAGTCAATATTGGACATTTTAATAATATTTAAATTAAAACTGATAGTTTCACTCATAAAATTTTAGTTGTACCTACTCATACTAATAGAGGAAAATTTCACTCAAACGGGTGGGCAGAAATTGATATATTGAGTGAAAATAACTCTTATAGTGTATTATTGAGTAATTTTTTCGCAGAATTGGTTTATATCCTCTTTAAATTTTAATTTAAATACATATCATTGTATTAAAGTCATAAACTACTAGGCTGCCACAGTGGTTTCTACACTGATCTGTTTTAGATACAATATTTTAGGTCTCGTTTAAAGGAATTAGATCGGACGAATAAATGGCCATAATCTATATTGTAAGTTACAGATAAGTAGATAAGTATAGGTAACAATCTAACTATCGGTTTATTTAACCAAATATATTATTGTTTTCCATTATTGCAGGGATGCACAGACTTATAGGGAACAGGGGCCACTCGGGAAAAATATAAGCCAAGGACGGGCCACTACAAACAATATTTATTAACACAAAATTTTTTATTTTTAAATAGTATGAAATACAATGATAAAAATAAAATAACCTTCAAAAATGTTTGTTGTAATAATTATGTAATCATTACAATGTAATATTTCATGTTTTATTATTTTGATGCATGACATTGCATTGAACTAACAAGTTTTTTTATATTTGGCTCCACATTACTTGTAGCCACACGTATAATTGCTTCCAAATTTTCATTTGCCAGACGGTTTCGGTTTTTCGTTTTGTTAAGTTTCATCACTGAAAACGTTTGTTCACAAATATACGTCGATCCAAATAAGCTTGCGCATTTCAATGCATTTATTCGCAACTCTTTATAAGCGTTTTTATCAACGCAACGGTAGAAGTTGAGTAAATTACCTTCATTAAATTTGTTTCTTAAATTATCATCATTTTGCATGTCTATTAATTCCAGCTGCATTAATTCCGGCGCATTTTCGGGTGAAATGTTGAAAGGATTGCTGAAAATGTCCAATAGCGGTTTAACTTTTTTGAAGTCTACAAAACGATTTTCAAAAGCTTGTATCAAAATATCAATTTTTTCAACATGAGCGAAATTGACGTCAGTTTTATTGAACTTCTCCATAATTTTTTTGTAGTTCGGAAAATGGCCGTAATTGGCTGAATTGATTTGTGTCCTGAAAAGACTCAATTTGCATTGAAAGGACGAAACATGAGAGTATAGCTGCGAAATCAATTGATCTTTGCCTTGGAGTCGCGTATTTAAGACATTCAAGTGATTTGTGATGTCTACAAGAAACGCTAAGTCACACAGCCAATCAGGGTTGTCGAGTTCGGGGACGTCGTTTTTCTTTTCCGCCAGAAATAGTTGGATTTCTTCAATCAAGTTAAGAAATCGCTGTAGTGTCAACCCACGACTTAGCCACCTTACTTCAGTGTAAAACAGGAGATCACCATATTCGCTTTCAATATCCTCGAGAAATTGTTTGAATTGTCGGTGATTGAGACCTCGTGATTTTATAAAGTTTACGGTAGGTACTACAACTTTCATAACATTTTCAAATCCCAATAATTTTGAACAGAGGGCCTCTTGATGTATAATACAATGAAACTGCATTAATTCCTTGGTATTTATGTTTTTAGTTTGTAAATATGTTTTTAACAGAGTTACTATCCCAGATGTACTTCCAACCATTGAAGGTGCTCCGTCAGTTGTAATTCCAGATATTTTCGTTAAATCCAAATCCATTATAGAACATTTTTCTAGAAGAGCTTTGAGCATGTCACTTCCCCTGGTTTGACTTGTCAAAGAACTCATACCAATCAGTTCTTCACTCACTTCAAAATTTTGCGTTACACCTCGTAAAAATATTAATAGTTGAGCAGTTGAACTTATATCTGTAGATTCGTCGAGCGCTATAGAAAAATACTCAAAACTTCTCGATTTCGTAGCTAATTGCTCTTCTATATTATCTGCTAATGCGGTAATTCTTCTTTGAACAGTCATCCGATTTAACTGAATTTTTTCAAACTTCTTTACATTTTCCGGACAAATTTTTTTTGCGGCGATATCCAAACATTGCTTAACAAACTCACCATCTTTAAAAGGCCGACAAGTTTTCGCTATTATTCGAGATATTTCAAAGCTAACTTCAGTGGCTGTTTCAGCATCTTGAATTGGTTTTGTAAACATAGATTGCTGGCCTATTAGTTCCCGTTGTAAAGTGGAAATTCTTTGCGTTCGATTTTCGCCAGTTAATTTGGTAAAAGTTGGATGCTGGGTTTCATAGTGCCTTTTCACATTATATTCCTTCGGAATAGAAACACTACTCTTGCATATTAAACAGACAATTTTGTTATGCGATGAAATAAAAAAGTATTTTTCGGTCCAAATATCATGAAACTGTCGATTTTCATCTTCAACCTTACGACTACGTTTCTTACTGGGGCCTGGTTTATCCATATCAAAATTAATATTATATGTTACAGTCGGTAAAAGCCAAGTTCGAACGACGAAATATTTACTCGTCACAGATTACAGTTCTCAAACAGTATAACGTTCGCTTATCCGTAGTCAAAACTTAACTGCCCCGGTAGCCGGCGATGCGTCGTATTTATACGAGTTACCAAACATCGAGAACCATCCACTTTGTTCGGGGATCGACGTGTTTCGCGAATCTGTAATCTAGTTGATGCGACAGATTTCTAGTCTCGTAATAATATGCTTGGACCGGAGCGCGGCGAGTAGAATACTTTTAAAATTCGTTGGCGGGCCGCATAAACATCGACAGCGGGCCGCGGTATGTGCATCCCTGCATTATTGTAATCAAACTACTGCATGGAAACATAATTTTCACAATTTTCACCTAAATAACTAAATTAATATCCATACACCACGTCACGCGATGACCTAACGCGGACGATGGGAATAGACAAAGAAGACAACGCACGACAACCATAGAATGGGGTGGGGGCACTCAATAATGAGGATTTAGGTACAAGTGTACCAAACACGAATTTATCTGCAGAATTTATTTAACGGGTGCATATATCTGACTGAAAGTACTTAGTTTTAGTTCAAATATTATCACAAATGAGTAAAATGATCAAAATCCTCAATAATGAGTGAAAATATATTCGATAATTTCACTCAATTAATTCGCTTCGTACCTTTATTGCTTTTACTCACACCGATTTTTTTACAGTGTGCCTTGTTAATGCAATAAATATTATAAGTAAACGAGCACAAAGATTACATTTAAAAACTAGATTTTGGGAAAACGTACATATGGGGTTTAGTCAAAATATTGGAGAAGGAAAATAATACAGATAAAAGCAAATTTAAAAAAACGCGATTATTTTGTTGAGCATCAAAGGTGACCTTGGATCCTTGTTGGCCATAAATTCGAAAAGTAAGTAATAATAGAATATACGTCGTATATCTTTAACAGGTAAAAACAAACAAATTACAAATTTAAACTGTCAAAAATTATTAAAAACAAAATGTTATTATCAAATCTGAAGAAAACAGAAACCTAAACTTTTTTAAGTGCGTGGTATACAGGGTATTTCAAAACATGTGTCGGAAAATGAAGAGTTTGATTTTTGGCTCGTTCTAAGAAAAAAAAGGTCTTATTAATTTCTATAAATAAGGACTCATCATGTCCACAAACGCACTGTTTTCGAGATATAGGATGTAAAAGAAAATTTTTTTTTCAGATTTTTAACGATATTTCAGGAACCGTTTGAAATACAAAACTCAAAGTTTGTTCACGTATTATCAATAACATTAGTTTTGGACGCCAATTCAATTTTTATTCATATGGCAGTGGCGGAGATTCTAGGATTGCGTGAGGTTCTTTTGCCCCTAATTTTTACGAATCTGAGAAAATTGACACTTAAAAACTTTCTACACAAAAAGGTACCCATCATCAAAAGCCCTTACGCTAACCGTTTTCAAGATAAATGGCGATTTATGATGGAAAACATGAAAGAAAGTGGCATCATGATAAGATGATGAAACACCCTGTATAGTGTAGAAATTGTTGGTCGGGCAAAATTATTTTCACAAAAATAACTAACTCTTGATTGTTTCTTTTGGCGGAAGAGTTTCTTGCATTAATTTTATAATTTTTCCATAGGTGGCAAAATGCTCAATAAATAAGGAAAAAAATCAAATACTTTTGGTACCAAGATAACCCTTCTTTCCAAAAATTGAATTCGTTGGGCTACAACTAACCCCCCATAATTCATGCGGCCTACATTATAGGTATACGCAACCTACGGGTGGCGTTTCTTTAGAAGCAGAGCGATTTATTGAGCCTCATTGAAAATTCCAGTTCTGCAGGAAACCTCGAGCCGATAAATTTGAATAGCGGAAATCGTGACTCCGTTACAATAACACTTTATGAATGCGGGTGAAAGAAAAGATTCCGCCACGAGGCCGCGATAAAGTTGCGGGGCTAATTGAACTCGTAGCATTTTCCAGCTGTTGCGCGGAGATCGGTGTTTAAGCTCCTATTGGATTTTTACATTGGCGGTTTTAATGGATAATGGAATATAATAAAAATTTACCTTACAGAGCGGATCAGCTCTGTACCTCAAAAGGTATGCCTTTAATAACAGTAAGAGAATGTTCTTGTAGAGTTTATACCTGGTAATTTTAGTCCAATTAAATGGGCCTTTAAATCGCAATTTTGGTCAAATTGCCTGAATTTTTGATATAAGTTAGTCTGAGGTACATAATAATAATAAGTGATTTTTTTTCAACCCCCGACCAGAGGTGAAAAAAGATAAAATAAAGGGGTTTTTCAAGATAACTCAAAAAGGGTAAGAGCTAGAAAAAAAAGTTTCTTACAAAAGTTATAGAGCATAAAATTCTACATAAAAATAGTACCTTGGCTTTTTCTGATACTATTAAAATTAACAGAGTTAGGAAGACTAGAAGTTAAGGGACGATTTTAGAAATTTGAAAAATCATAACAAGCAGAAAAATTAATGAATTTTATAACTTCTTTCTTTCAATCTACTCTAAAAATTGTAAACTATCTTTTCAGAGAAACAGATATATTTCTTAATTTTTAATTAAAAAGTTATAACAATTTCACAAACCGAACGTAATTTTTTATCTTTGTCGTAAAACAAAATTTCGAAAGCAACTTTTCATTATTTTAATCGAATCAATCGAATGGCATAGAAAAAAAATGTTTTATTGTTAACGGTTAAGAAATAGAAATTGTTATAACTTTTTTTTATTCAAAATTAAAAAATATATCTATTTCTCTGAAAAGATAGTTTACATTTTTTAGAGTATGTAGATTGAAAAAAAATATAAGTTCACTCGTTTTTCTGCTTTTTTAAATTTCTGAAATCATCCCTTAATTTATAGTCTCCCTAACTCTGTTAATTTTAATAGTAGAAGAAAAAGTCAATGGACCATTTTTATACAAAATTTTATACTCGACAACTTTTATAAAAAAAAAATTTCTAGCTCTTACCCCTTTTGAGTTATCTTGAAAAACCGCTTTATTTTATCTTTCTTCGCCCCTGGCCGGGGGTTAAAAAAAAGTATTGCCACTTATTGTTATTATATACCTCAAACTAACTAATATCAAAAATTCAGGCAAGTTGACCAAAATTGTGACTTAAAGGCCCGTTTAATTGGACTATTTGAATATTTGCGACTTCCTCCCAATATTTTATAGGATAGAAATAGTATTTGTCAGATATGTATAGACATTTTCCAAACAAATTGCTTTCCCGGTTGGTGAATTGCCGGCAGAATTATTGACTAACTTCTAACACGCCTGATTTAAGCCTAAATGAACTTTTTTCTGTCTGGATTCAGGCTCTATAACTATAAAAAAAACGCTACAGATAAGTAACACACGAATGTAGAAGGAGAATAAAAATTTTTACTGTTTAGAGGAAACGTTATATATTTTGACTAATAAATCGAGTCTGATCCACTTTTAATTGCTCTTATCTGGTTTAATAAATTTAAACCCTATTTCATTCTATAATAATATTTTATTATAGTAAAACAAATTAGAGTCATCCTTTAATAGTAACATTATTAGTTAGCATACATGAAATTATTACCCTATTAGACTCTATTCAAATCCTGTGTGTTAAGAAGGCCCACAAATATTTATATTAATTAACTTTAAAACATATAAACTTATAAATTCTGAATAACAAACAATGATAAAAATTAAGTAGAAAATAACAAACTATTTTGAAACTTCAAAATTTTTTAAGCAATTCTTAAAAATATTTCATTTCGTCCAAGTGCATTTAGATCAACCTGTCTCTATAAAAAATCTGCTTCCATAGGACTATACCTATATACAGTATGTCCCAAAATGATGGAATAAAATTAATTTTTTTTTTCAGTTCAGATTTAAAAAATCGCTGATTCAGGGCAATTAGTAAACAGAAATTGTCACTTTCTGCAATATATTTTATTCTTTTGAGCCATACAGACCTATAATAGTTTACCTACACTTTTTTTTAATAGGACGCTCTATATTTTATAGTATAAATAGATAATCCTTCTAAAGACGAATTCAGCGATATAAGGTTATACTTACTTTTTTGACATCGTTGTGGTCAAAAAAATGTAAAAAATTGTCGTTTATGTCGTACTGACGACTATTTCAAACAATCATAGTCTCTTCTGTACTTACGTACGCACCTACCCTTTATTAATTTTTTTCTACTTACCTTAAAGCTTTTTTTCTCAAAAATAAACACATCTATAAACACATAAAATTTACCAGAGTACCTTAGGTATAACATGAATCGTTTTAGTTCCAATTCATTCGTTGTTAAATTACACCACCACAAAAAAAAAAGTTGTCTGAAATGTACATGCGACATATGATTTCCGATGTATTTTCGCCCGCTGAACACGAATCCGGAGTCAGAATTGCTTCATCGCCCTTCAATTTTCAGCAAAACGCTGAGGATTCTTCTGAAAAAGGTAAATTTTCATTTTTCACCGAAAAACATACAGAACGGCCGGAAAAAGTGAATGTTTGGGCTGGAATAGTAGGAAATCGCATACCGAGACCTTATTTCTTTGAGGGCAACTTGACAGGTAATATTTATTTGTATTTTTTGCATTTTCAGCGGATTCCAGCACTGGAATTAATTTTTCCTAACCCTAATGAGCACGATATGCCTGCTGGTGATGTCTGGTTCCAATAAGATGGTGCCTCTCCACATTTTCGCCGCGATGTAAGAAATTACCTTAATGAAGTTTCCCCAAATCGATGTATAGGCAGAAGAAGGATGCTTGAGTGGCCACCACGCTAACTTGACTTAACCCCACTAAATTTTTTTTATGGGGTTATTTAAAAAGCAAAGTGTATGTGAACAGACCAGACACTATCGAAGGATCCACAAACTGGACTACTCAAAGCAGTCCATCTTGATTGGTATATTTTCATATTGAAATGATAAAAGATCATCAGAATGTATCGTTTATGGCAAAAACTTGATATGAACACAACATTTCTAGAATAACTCGACGTCATTCGACGAAAATAGGATGATCTATTACGCTGGCAAACTCTGTAAAATTTCAAAATGTTTTCCATATTTCCCACTTTTCCTTAACGGAAACTAATCTTACTTAATGCATCTGTAGTGTAAGACCTGTGGCTCATTGAAACAAAAAATCCATTACTACCGAGTTGGCTTATCTCCACGCAAATTGTTATTAATAATACAATGAGACAGCAAGGCGGCTCGTAATTTGACAAATCATCTTCTCCCATTAAACAGGTGTAGCAGCCATTAGTGGGACTTAATAAATAAATTAGGATTTCATGCTGCTGGGGACGAGATTACGAAGAGACACGAGGCCGGTTTTGGGAATTTCAGACGTGGCAAGCCGAGATTTACGGCAATGTTTAGAGATCCATAAAGTTACCGAGACGACGGTTGCCACATTATATAACCCTAAGGTTTTTGCCAGTTTTTCTGGTAAGGGGCGAAGAAAGTCGCGTCCTTAAAAATACGATGGCGATAGTGTAGTAGATGTTATGTATTAAAAAATTCTTGATTATAATATGATGAAAAAAACATTGATTGATGTGAAGAAGACGTATTAACCTACGTCTAGTTTTCAACAGATCAGCTTGTCGTGAAGGGAGCAAAGTAAGAAAAAATACTACTAGATATTAGTTTTTACAACATTCCTCGTCTCCCGATTCTTAATCGTCAATAACTCCCACAAGTATGTGTATATTCCTCTACTTATGTTTTATCCAAGCTTCTGCTTTGAAAGATTATTCTTTTTCATTCCTATTCATTAGCTTTGGTCCAATGAGACTAATTCACAACAATTTTCTCAATCCTTTTTTTCTTATTCCTTCTAGTTAAGATTTTCTATAAGCGCGTCTCTAGAAATCTTTTTCCCTGTGACAATTTATTAATGAAAACTATATTTTTCTATAAATATTTATGAGATTATAGGAGCAGCATTACTTTTTAGTGAAAACATCAAATTGAGATATGAATCTGGTTGATCGATAACGTGTGCTACTTTGTTGTGGAATGTGTTCACACGTTGAAATACAAAAAGGGGTGCACCCATCCATTAACTAAATTAATTATTCTTTTTGCGGGCATAAAATTATAATCTGCCAGGGAAATTCTGTTACTATGTGACAATTTCTGCCTAATTAGTATTCGTAGTACTTTGTAATTCATTTTCTAACCGTACTTGCTGAAGTAATAAAAATACATAATTAACAGTGTGCTTCACTGGGAAAAAATTGTTATTATTTCGGGGCCTAGGTTTCAGTTTTAACATACCTAATACAGAATGTCCCATTTCTGAAGTAAACTCCTCTGTAGTAATATATAGGGTGTTACTGAACTCATGTCAAATATTTTTGTCACAAGGCCATTATATCAAAATAAGGCAAATACACGGATTTGTGTTGAGTAAAATGTAATTTTAGAATCTGACTTATCTCAACATTACAAGGAGCCACTTTTTGAGAACTGCTGATTTTCATAGAAGACGTTCGATGTACCCACCATTTGTTTGCACACAAGCTTCAGCGCGACGTATCCAATTTGCTCGCACGCGTTGCAACATTGCCACGTCATCTCGAATCGTATTCGGAAATACGATGTCACGGTTGGTCGATGTCGCGAACTTTCGTGGAATACACAATACTTTTCACATATCCCCACAAAAAGAAGTCTAAAGGGGTGAGGTCGGGGATAGGGGGCCATCTAACTAGGCTGTCGCGGCCTATCCAGCAATTGGGGAAAATAATGTTTAGAAAGTCGTGCACTCTCCGGAAAAAGTGAGCGGGGGTTTCGTCATGCAGTAACAAGTTCTGGGGGCATTTTCGTTTGCTTCGTCATAAATTATGAGCATATCCTAATATTCGCGATTGCTAAATAAATGCGCCATTTTCAAAATAAGACTTGGAAATACGGCTATTAAATGTACTTTCGAAAAACAGCACAGCAATCACTACAACAATGTATTACAAACTGACTTTCGAATACAGTCCGGCTTCATAAGAAACCTACAAACTCGTGAAAATTATTACAGAACTCTTAGTAAGTACTCGCCGCTATAAAATACATGTATTTCAGCAGTTCCAAGATAGTTTTAAACACATTTTTAATTAGCTTTTTTCTCTATGACCTTACAATTCCGATGCAAGTTTGTGAATCAGTAAACTCAGTTTTTGCTCCTTTTTCACCCCTTTAAATTTTTGACATAAGTTCATTAACACTCTGTATAAGAAAATAGTTTATTTAGAAAAATCATTAGACACACATTCTAAAATTACTTTTAGTTATGCAGAATATTTCATATTTTCAGACCGAAACAGACTTAGATAGAAAGGCTTATTTATTATTTAATTTTTGAATTTTGATCGTCTTTACAATTCTTTCAATATACGAAATGTTTACTCTACACGATATTTCAAAAGTTATGGTCGCTTTCATGTTAAAGCCATTATGAGTTGAGCGAAATAGAGTTAATTTAGTATTTATATTTAGATGTAGTTTCGTTTTTATGAGCATTCCCTATACCTTAATAGCTTATCCATAATTTTCTGGGCCAAATATCCATAAAAAAGTATCGACAGTGAGCCTAGGTTTCTTAGAATCCAGCTCCAACAGCTGCATTGGAAATTTTAACAAGTCTTGTTAAAACTGTTTACTGCATCTAAAATACTGTCGAGGACTGCTGTAGAAATGAGGTATAACAGAATAACTAACATTCACTTTCCATAAGCCTTTGGAGGCTCAAAAATGGAGTCAGTATTATGATGAACCAGCAAAAAGGAGTTTGCATGCTTTATGGATGGTAACAAAGAAGAGCTTTCCTGGTGGAATTTTTCGCTACAAATGTGGTAGAAACTTGTCTGGAACTGTTTATGATTGATAAATGAATTGGTAAATACCAACCCCGTAAGACTGTGTTAGTTTCAGAACACAGGATGAAAAAGGTTTTTCTAGGACCAGATAACCAGTGTTTGACATTCTTAAGGTCTATTTACTCACAACAGTATCATATCAACGCCGTGTCGGTTCAGAATCGGTGTTATTCGTGGCCGATCAGTGAATATGAGAAAGGGCAAAGGGCCAAGTAAGAAATTGAAAGAGTATTTCAAACAATAAAAATAAATTTGGGGGTAAAAAACTATTATCAATACAGAGACTCAAGATGAGGACATATTTAGGAAAAGAAAATGTTAAGTTATTCCCTATTTTCTTAGATATGAGAGACTAAAGGGAAATATTTTGAAATTTGTCCAAAAAAAATCTGCTAAACCTTTCGAATATAGGAGGAAGCACAATCGGGCTAAATTGGCGGCAGTGCTCTGATACTCTCTGGAGAACTGACCAACAAAATAAGGAAACAAAGTTATTCATAACAGAAACTTGTTTTCAAAAAAATAAATTATATTTACCAAAATATTTTGTTTTACTATTAACTTTACAAGTAGATTAATTTGTGGATAAAGAGTACCTATTTGATACAGGTATTGAAATATCTGTGGTGGCATAAAGTTTTCTTAACGGACGACGTCCAAGCCGATAATTATAATAAAACTTTTTCCATGTAAGTATTGGACTTATTTGTGACTCCGTTTATTTGTAAGCGATGTTAGGTACCTACGCTTGTATTTAAATTTATTTTTTGGACCTTCCTCTTAACCCAAGCAAACAGGAATCCAACATTTCGAACATAAAAATAATTTATAGCTCGTGGACACGATTTGCGTTAAATTGAATATACTTAAAAACCTTAATTCCCTTTATATACGCGGAAAACGTTAATAATACAGTTTTGAAACGAACATCATTTCGAAATCCGTTTACATAATCCTCTGGGAAGGCTTAGGCTTGGAAAGCACACACAACTGAATCTGTAAAAAGCACCAAACATATGTATATAAAAAAATTGACAGTGTTTCAATAGGATTTGAAGAGACCATGAAAATTTAGACAATGAATATTGAATATGTTCTCAAAAAAAAATAAAATAAAACAATTGCCCATTTAGGCCTTGCACTCTTGTATCAAAGTAACGTACCACATATTCATGGGCTGGTGAAACATAATAAAATGAGACGTTTTAGTGAATAGACCCGTTTTGATATCAGAATTATTTTTTAATAAAATTTTTCAATCTCTCCCATATGTGATATTTTACTAGATAACGTTTTTGAAAATTGACATTTTTTATAGAGCAAATTGGATATTACAGTGTACAATTTCGAGTTAATCAAATTTAAAATCGATGATCAGTTAATTTTCATCGAAGCCCCGTTTGAAATATGGCACATTCTTTCCGGACACCCTGTATACAGGCTGTTACAAATTCGCTTCTCACTACAGGGATATCGGAAACGGTATGAGATACGAAGTAGACTAAATGGGGGCAAGTTGCGTAATCAGGGGACCAATATTATGCCTTTAAAAAGTCAAGGCTAACATGATTAGTTTTCGAAATAGATATTTGAAAAAACCGAAATATTTGTTTCATTTCAACCTTGTTTGAGGTGTATTGGGGGTCATGAAGGCTTGCAAAAATGTAATCAAATTTCTAGAATTGTATTTAAAAACATGAAGTTGATGTTGGTCCTGGAGAGACGAAACGTTCCATATAAAAATTAATTATGCCATTCGATAGAGGGCAAAAAGTTGCCATAATAAAGTGTTCTTGTTTTTTCAATATCACCTCAAACAAGGCTGAAAAGAAACAAAAACGGTTCAATTGATTTGTAACATAGCATTTGCCGAGGTACCGATAAATAATTAAACTTGTAATGTAAGAGCCTTAAAAAAAGTTCTATTTTAACTTCCCCTATAAAACTAAAGGCCGTTCTCTAGGGATGAAAGTTCGGACTAAGAGAAAACGAGGTAGTAACACAAGATCGAAGACAAGACCGGATGGATTTTAAGGATAAGTATATATCCTCCAAAATTCGACGCTATAAAAATGTATCGTAAAATTATAGAGCCGGTTAGAAAAGTAAACAACTGTGCGGTTTATATCCCAGTGAGAAAACACTTCTTGTCTCGACGGTACAATATACTGCAAAGAAATATAACTTTCATTTTATTTTCTGTGGCTTGTAATAACTTTAGTATAAGGAAAATAACACGTTTTCTATAAAATAAAAATAAACGTTATTTATTTTCGGGGAACAAAAGTACTTTATTTTGGAGGTTAGACTTGCGACATTCGACGAAGGATTACTTTTGAGGTTCAAGAGTAAGTCGTTGTCAATTAAGACAACAAGATTAAGAGAAATTAAGGAAATTTTAATACAATAATGAAAATGATCAGATATACGATTAATAACCAAAATGAATGTAGGAAAAATTTGGAAAAATAAATACAGATGCAAATGCAAGAATAACCAAAACTAATTGGGAAATTAAATGAAAAACAATTATGATAAAATAAAGCCTAGAAAAATATTAAAAATAATGAAATGATTCGATTGTAGTGGCATGTAAAGCACAGTTTAGATCATGGAAGGAAATATAATTAAGTTGCGTTGTGAAAGTCATAAATCATAATCATAAAGAACATTTACTCAGTTGTTGTCAAATGTTGTTAAGGCCAACAATAGTTCTTCCCATCCTCAAAAATGAAATCTTCAGCCTATAATGGAAAAATGTCGTTGATTACTTACTTCAAACAGTTCTAGGCAGCTGCTATGGAGAATAACTTGTTAAAGGAAAAGATTGCACCATGAGGCTATGGATGTGCCAAGAACGATAACTGAAGATAACCAAAGGCACTAGCAGATGGTGAAGACTGTTTTAGAAATGAAATATAGCGAAGCACTTCTGCAAGATTCTAAAAGATAACACTTTGAAGAAAACCTGCAGCATATGATCATTGGATTGATAGAATTTCGGAACTACTTTTAGAGAGATAAGGACCGTACCAATTCTACAGTATTTAGAACGGGAAAACCCATCCAATGCTGCAATAGTAGTGACAAAAGACATATTAAGGACCTATGATCTAAGAACATATTCAACCAGGAGTAGGGAAACGCCAACTAACCACCTTTGAATGATGAGTGCCGACAAGCTGCTGGCGTCCTTTTGGATCTGCAGGAGGATTTTTGGCAAGATCTAGGACATAGTCCTAAAACCACATTGTGGTTTGATACAGCTGTGATCTTTTGAAGGGCTACCGAACAGCAGAAGTTACAACGTCCAGCATATTCAGCACAACTGAAGCCTTCCGCATAGCCCACACTGGCGACTTAGAAACTCTATCGCGTTTTGAAACTATATCTGGTTGTTGGAAAATGATCAAGATAGAGATGATTGTCCTCGAGGAATTAATAGAGAGAGATAAGATTCCTGGAGTTGGCGACGAGATATTTCATACCTACATTTTTAAAAGTGATTACGGTGTAGAGATACCAGATAGGGTAACTTCATGCTCAAGCCTGGAAACAGCCTGCCTAATTTACTGATAGATGCAAGACTAACGACGGTTTTGGGGCTGGCATCTATGGTATGCGACCAGAGATTAATTTGTGTTATCTTCTGGGAAGGCATGTCACGATCTTTCAAGGAATTTGCTGCCTCTGTGCACGAGAAAATCTCAAGAGAATATATAGGAATAGCATATTTAAGTATGCACGTGCTTTTGTCACTCAGGATTACCTCCCATCTAGTCCTGGAGTGTGTAAGTGCCCTGTTGAGGCTTGAAAATCGTGTAATGCTAAGCTGGATTCTTGGTCACAGCAATGTGACTAGCAATGGAAGGAGCGACGTGTTGACTGACAGGGCTTAAGTAGTATTGGTTACTACTATGAATTGTCATGTGGCTTGAACCAGCACTAGGTGTTTCAAAGCACGATCACTAGAAAAAAGCTCAGGTAAATCTGGTCTGTGACATCTCGGGCATTTCACATAGAGTCCATGAGTTGAAGCAAATCCGAAAATTTCTTTGCTGAGTACAAGCAGCATTAAGATTGCCATAGTACTTTCAACGGGTCATTAACATCTAAACGAGCACCTCAACAGAATTGGTACCAGTGCGAAATGTAGGTTATGCCGAACATGAAGACGAGCATTCCATGGTGCATTCCATGCTATCATCTGTTTTTGTGAGTGCATAATGGTAAAAAGGCACAAATACCCGAAGACAATATTCCTGTCACCTCTGGACATTAGAGAGATTCCCTTAGAGCTAGTGCTTTCATTTGCACGAAGCACAGGTCTGTTCTAAAACAACCCTTATTAGCAGCATGCACAATGAGTCGTAAGTCTATGTGAATGTAGGTCATCTAAGTAACTACATAATTGCGTGCGTGGACATAGAAAACCTTCTAAGGAGCCTTAAAAAGATTAAAAATTCTACACCAACAATTTTTTTCACTTTTGATGATTAGATTTGAGTCCTATTTCTAATAAAAATCTGTAACGTGTCTCAATAACGAAATTCTCTATGCCTGACATTTATTTGAAATGTTTTGCTTAAAATCAACTGTTTAATTTAAATTATTGGCTTAATACCTTCCAGAAAGGTGAAAAATAATCATTTAGGTGTTAGCATTGTATAATTTACTTGGATATACGTCTACTTCCACAGAACTGCCCTGATAGGGAAGAGCCTGTTAAGGATAATATTATGCATGCTGTTTATCCACACCGAGAGGGAGCAGCAATATTATTACAACTCACTATACCCGTACCGGCAGAATTCAGCTGCGTTAAAACGTACCCATTTCCATTTTATTAACTGGCTTTGTAGTAGGCGATCCTATTTAGGCCTCTAGTTAGACAGATATTAAAGGTTTTTGCGAGACGGCCCGAGACAAAGAATTGGAGATAAATCGAGCTCGGTGCTGGTATTGACGTGCGAAATTACTTACCGGCTTAAGGACGCTTTAATAAGGTTGAAATATGGACATTTGACATGCTAATTTTTCGTAATAAGCTCTGGGATTACTAACAGGGTTTGCTATGAAATTAGACCTATAAATTTAAGTGATGGACGTACCAAGTTACAAAAAAAAGGAAACAAATAATAGTTAATCTACATAACATATTTTAGGCAAATTCGCATGAACATTCCATTTGTTTATTTAGCTTTTTCATTAATTAGTTCCTTGTATTCTACGAGATTCGTTTAACTGATAAGTCATCCAACCTATATGACTCAACTTACCAAAAAAAAAGTTTAAAATAAAATCCAAATTTATTTCATGTTTAACGTTTAAATAATCCTTTGCCATTCAAATGAAGTTGCTGGAATTGTATATTCGTAATAATATTAATAAAAAATTTCCAACCAAATTGCCGATTTTATTGATTTTTTTTACAGCAAATTTCTTTGTTCAAATATTTTGAGTTTTTTAATGACTTGTAGTCGACTTCAATAACGTGAAAGCTAATACAACTTTCGACAAATGATTTAAAAAAAGTACTATATTGGAGTTTCAGTCCCTTGCCGGATGTTTGCTACATACCCAGAACAACCCACTGCGTGTAATTTAAATCACAAAAAATTATTGCAGGAAATAAGGACATTTGTTTCATTAGCTTTGTTCGGAAACATATGACCTGCCTAGGGAGGATATTTGTATTTGTTCCCTATAAAACTGACTGAATATATTCCTTTTACAGAAATGTCCCGGGATAAATAAAACAAAATATATATTTGCAAGATTTAAGCAAAAAATATTATTTCTTAATACGCTCTGTTGAAAAATTTCCATGTGTTTTGTGAAACTAAAACTAATGATCTTAATTTTTTTAGGAGCAAATATTAAACTTTAGATTTATATCGGAAATTTGTAGTTCAAGTTATGTGTTAACTACACGGAGCTGATTTATTTATTCTTTCTCGCTACTAATATGAATGGGATAGTATTAACACAAATTACAGGATGTGCTGAACAAAGAAAATTAGCATAAGCACTATGATTTACCAAATCGGAACAAATTTTAACTGACTCTTGTACTCTTAACAGATGTATTAAATATATGTAACGAGCGTTCAAATAATAACGTGGTCGAAGTTGGCTCTGACACATTGGACGTAGGGCGTAGCTTATAGCGACCATCTTAACCTCATTTCTCAACGAGCTGTATAGCAGCTGTCAGTTTCAATAACAAAGCGGCGATACAGCGCTTTGACAGATGACGTTTAAGTTCATTTGCTATACGCTACGCCCTACGTCCAAATTTTCAGAACTAACTTGACCACGTTTTTATTTGAACGCTCGTTATATAACTGGATATTTACTGAGTTATAATTATTGCAAAATTGATAAACAGGAAAATTGATTATCATAGTTCTAGACATAAACAAATGGAAGGCAATGGAAGAACGCGATATTATCCTAGGAACATTAATACCAAACATTTGTAAAATGACTGAGTCATCAATCAGATTATGCATTATTTTGTGCAATAACAGGAATGGCACTACCTACGACTATCTATACTAATGCTGTCTTTCAGAAGCCATGCGATATGCCAATTTCAGAATAAACCCCATCAGCTTTAAAATATAAAAATATTAGAAAATGTATTTGTATATTATGTTCTAGCTTGTTTGATTATATTTGATGATGCTGTACATGCATACCCTAACTTTGATCTGACATGCATAATACAGTTGCTTCAAGGTTTCAGTACGAGAGAATTCGGAACTGAATCTAGCAATAAAGCTACATTCGAGATGTCATCATAGAGATATTGTTAATATGTTCATTGATACAAGGCGGCCTTCAAAAATCAGTATAAAATCATCGGGTTGTCTCGTCAGGTAGTCAGACATTTAGACAGATTTGGACTGAGATTTGCTGAACACCATTCTCCAATTCGTTTTAAGTTATAAATAGATGAAGGAATAGATAGAATAGATTCACAGATCGTATTTCGCTATGAATTTTTAGATCATCTGCATAAAGCAAACATTCAACATCAATAACGTCAACTATATCATTTATGAATACGTTAAATAATAATGGTCCTATGATACTTCCTTGTGGTATCCCAGAGAAGCAGGTGATCTAAAATCATTGAACATAGCATATTGTTCTGTATACTGCGGATAAGAACTAAATAGACTAATTACTGAAAGTGACAAGCGACGTTCATCTAATTTCTTCAACAGTATTACATGATCAAGTCAATCAAACGCCTTATATCGAAATATTTGTAAAATTTGGAACATTTGATTTATCACCTTTTTATAAATTGGATAGACTTTGGACAATTTCTATACCAACGAATGGCGAAAGTTTTAAAATAGATATTTAGAAGCACAGTTAAGAGACGTGCAACGTTACATGCACGATCGAGTAGGACAAATATATTATCAGGACCTGAAGTTAGTTTAGGTTTCATCTGCTTCAGGATATCAAACTTCAGTCTCATTAAATCTACCAACATTTAACAACATTATTGGAATCACTGATGCGTTAGAAGATATGCTGCTTACATCAATATTAGAGAATTATATATACTGAACAAAGAAATCAGCAAATGCATCAAGATTATCCTTTGGCGTATTACGCTTTTCATCATTGTAATATATTGTGTTAATGAGGCTTTTTGTCATTTGTAAACGACCAAAATTTTGAAGGGTTCCATTTTGCGTCATTTTAAACAGCATCGAGATAATTTCTACACCAAAGTCTATTTTAATTTGCTTTCTGTTATTATTTTTTGGTGACTGGGCTGTATGTAAAAACACAATCGTCATAGTATTTTTAATTACAAATCCAGCCATCTATCTGATACAACTAACATCTTCTAGGAAATAGTTTCCAGTGAGATTAATTTGATCTATCTGGGAATTGAAAATTGAATGACTGTCACCGAATTATTTCTGATATGTTCGTACACAGTTTTCTGCAAAAAACAAATATTCGTTCACCTCTCTTTACATGATGTGTAAGGACTAGTTGTTTACTAACGTTTCCATTGGAATATTCATGTCGTGTCTGTTTTTTTAGCTTGTATATGAAACACACACTCGAAGAAGTAAGTTAGATAATGAGGCAAATTATTTTTATACGTGAGCGTCTGGGGAATTCTTTATTTATGTTGCGTGACACAATTGCTGTCTGTTACATTTAATGATCAGTCTCCCTATTACTATTTGTCTGTTACGTAATAGTTTGGTATGAATTATTTACAAGGTAGTCGTTTTCTTTGTTTTATTTCACATTTTGATACTTATGAGAACAATTTAATACTACTGTGGAGATAGAGTATGTCAGTGGTTGTTGATGCGAATTATTTCCGCATTCTAAAAATCACATAAAAATAAATAAATAAAGGATAATAGCTAATCATCTAGACTTTATGAGTAATACGTATCGGAACTGGAGAAGATATTTAAAAACTCAAAAATAATCGATGGAAATTTTAATCTGCTGTTTGATTCTATTGGACTAATTTTGCTTTACAAGTAAATAAAAGATAAAAGGCACATGCGACCTAAAATTAATGAATAACAGTTACTTTTGTTATTGGGTATGAGGGCATTCAACCTTTTCCAGTTGGTGTGAGCTTAAGCCAAGCAACAAGAACTATCTTGCCCAAAGTTAACCAGAAAAATTCGCAAAAATGAAAGTCAAAAGTGACTCAAACTTCAAACTAGCAAATGGCTACCAAAAGTCTTATAAAAAGCTCAACTGATAATGAATTTCGGCGCGATCATATCATCTCGCCCATAGACAATTTTAGTGGCCAACCTGTTTAAATTGATAGGCTGAAGGATCACGAAAATATGAGTAAATCTTGTACACAATAGTAACTTAAACAAATGGGCTGTTTATATGAATGTTAATTACCTAAATATTTTAGACCAGTTGAGCTGGATGAGAACATAATTAATAACTTTATATTGAGGTTTAGGGTTAAAATAACCTCAATTAGGAAAGTTCCATTTTGTAGGATCACTTGTTACGGATCACATTCTAATCTGTTAGTGAAATTAATACCAAATGTTATTAAGCGTGAACTAGTTTGGCATCGAAAGTAAACCCGTAACAATCTAGAACTCCAGAAACCAATGTTCAGTTGTTTTTTGTAAATTTTTGAAGGAACCTTTTTCTTCTTAAAGACCTAAAGTCGAAATCTAGATCTGAAATAGTGGAGGGTATGGTTAGGCAAAGATATGCCAGGGTCAAGATTGTAGAAGTTGTTAGCAACCAGATATTCCATGCCTACATTTTCCAGAGGAATTTCAAAGTGGTTTGTATAGGTTACTGACGGGTCAAAGACAGACGAGAGCTAATGTCTGGCACTCAACCAGAGGTGAATTTACTTTATTTTCTGTGGACATATGACGCAGTCTCTCAGGAAGGCTTCAAATGCCAATGTATGAGGTTAGAATCAACTTTCGAGCTACCACAATGTTATTTAGTAAGATCTATTGAAAATTATATCTGGTCGAGTAGATCTGGTTTAGGGTAGGCCAGGCTGACATAAATTGGAACATGGGACTGTTGAGAATATGCAATTATAATGCTCTTAAAACGTACCTTAACATTGGACTGAGTTGAATGAACTGAATTGGACTGAGCACCAAACAAGGTGCAGGTTATGAGGACAAGAAGACGAGGATTCCGTACACATCCACTGTCGTGCCTGTTTCATAGTGAACGACACAGATATCTCGAGCAGCACTTCTGTCACCTCAGAGCATCAGATTCTTCTCTAACACAGTTATTGTTTGCTTCGCATGTAACTCGGCCTGTTTTATACTAGGGACATTACACAATGGATCGGTCACAAAACCTGAGTAGTGCGGATCACTGCGCCGTTTTTCGAACTACAAGACCTAGATTCAATGTTGTACTATCACTTCCTCAATTAGAGGTAAAGGTTTTAAAATTGGGCTACTGCCAGCAGCAGAAAAAACTGAACTAAAATTTTAACACTCCTTGGGGTCATTTTTTGGCATTGGTCTAAGAATTACCCAGGAAGAAAGTGAATGATAAGGTAAACTAAGTAAATGTTGAGCTAGAAACATTATTGGTACAAGAATATTCATATGTCGACCTGAGTGCAATGAAACAAGTTGGTCTAACGCCTGAAGACTCAACAGGCACCAGTAAAGATCCACAGAAGAGGCTGGAAGAAGAAATGTGGTCCACAACCACAAAAAACTGGATTTATGTACCAGAATCTGAAAAACTTAGCTAATATAATTCTTTCATTGACAGAGACCATCGGAAGTGGAACGGCCAAAAAAATATTCTATTCCTGGAGGTCGTGCTGAATGGACTCTTATTTAAATTTCTAAAATCGGTTAAATCTCTACAAAAAAAGTAGTACATTCAAACTAATTCAGAGGGTTGGAGAATCTTTTCAGACAACAACGATGAAATATTTCTTACAGATATTTTAAAAACAAAGCAACTCGTGTTTTCCTCTAGGCTTTAGGTCTCGCTCGCATCCGCTTTGTATATGCATCTAGGCTAATTTTTTACTTTACTTCGTTTCGCTGTCCTTTTCAGAATGAAAACAACGACAATGGAAATCGATCGTGGAAGTCTACACATCGCTAAATTATTCATTATTCAAATACTTATACTTTATATTTCAACCCATACTAAATTTAATGTTACAATAAATAAATCACCTCTAAGCCCGATCTTAATCAAAATTTTATTTGCCCTTTACCTTCTTTCGTTATCCCGTAACTGATAAAAAAATCATAAAATCATTTCCATATTTAAGCATGGTTTATTTTCAGCAAACCAGCTTAACCCTAGGTTTTATGGAAATTCATGCACGGGTAAATATAATTTGTACCTGCCCTTAAACCAAGTACGTACACCTATATTTCACGAATTCTTTGCTCCCGGCTGGAGTGGAACGGTTATTATGAATACAGCGGTAGATGGTGAGACCAGCTGCCTGCAACTCATTCTCTTAGGAGGAAATAAAGTAAAGTGCGTCTTCAGCTTAGCGTAAAGGTGCGGTGTTTTCTATTTACCTACTCTGCGAGAAATATCGGCACGTCAGAATAAAGTAAGAACTGAATTGCACAGTAATTCAAAGGGATGGCGACTACTTGCTGATAGAACGAACGGGTTTAAGCCTTTTAAAAATATTGAACAAAGCCTTTCAAGTTATCGTATTCCATGATTATTCTTATTTAGAAACTCCTTCGCAAAAAAAGTCGATTTTGTTTGGAAAATATTTGAAATTAATGAAATCAATAAATAATCAAAATAGTAATAATTGTTATTTTGTTAATTGTTAACAATTATTGTTCTTTCAGTGAAGAAGGATCTTTGATTAAGTTATTAGCAGGTATTTTGTATTTCTTTTTCTTCGTTTCCATTTTCCTAAAAATTTTCTATCTACATTAGGGTGGCCCAAAAAAACCATTATTTTTTTCGTGTCTCTTGTAGGGTTTCTGATTTCTCGGCCTATTTTTTTTCTCGGGTCTCGAGAATTCTCGACTAGGAATTCCCGGGAATTCTCGAATTCTCGAGAAATTTCTAAAACTTAAAAAGTCATAATTTTGGTATTGCAATGCGAAATATAAACATGCTATTATACTTAACAATCATCATTGACATTTATTATTTATTCAGTATTTTTATTAATTACTTATGTTTCTACTTCTACTAACAAAACTAAATTAAACTTTGAGTTTCTTCTTAAAAACCTTTAACTTGTTTTTTTATTAAACACTTTCAATATACTTATGTTTATTTCAATGTTTTTGAATCGTAGTTTTCTTCCGATAATAATTATTAATAATCATTAATCATGCAGTCTTTTAATTAAATAAATAGTACATAAGGAATTTTACCGAAGAAATCTAAAAAAAACAAGCTTTAATTTAAAGATGTAGAAGCGTTCTTCCTATTAATTTATCACTTCAACATTAGGTATCTGCTTATAATAAAATTTCTACACAGACTTATAACTAGGTACAGTGTGATTCACTATATTTTGACCCCCCTTTAACTTTTTTGTTTTAAGAGTTATAAAAAAATGTGAAAAACAAAAGTTGCACGATTTTTTATGAAATTTTCGAATATGATAGTAGAAAAACAAATGAAGTTCAAACAAAATGGCCGCGGATGTTAACTTTGTTAATTTAAATAGAACACCCTGTATATTTTTACACATTTGGATAGAACGTTCCTTGTCGAGCACAGTCATATATGGTTTGTTGGGCCTATCTCTAACAATAAGCGAGATAATATTAAAAAACGAAAATAACGTTTTTTTATTAAGAAAATAAAATATTTTGTAATTGTTCGGGCATTCAGGCATTTCTGCCTTTTTCCAATTACGTAAGGATTTAGATTTATTTGCAATATATTTTGACATATCTAACATTGATATAGTCCAAAATGGGTATAAGTATTTTAACTAAATCGCACTAATTAGTCCGTGAGGGGCTTATTTACTAATGGACAATGTTATATGGTAGGCCGTGATAGTGACAGGTAATATTATGACAACATTGTTATTGTTTGACAGTTTATATTATTATTTATTTAAAATGGGTTACACAGAAGTAGAAAATTTAAATATTATGGGAATCAAGATAGAGTAGTTAAGATATTCTCCATAGTTTATTTTAATTCCTAATAATATTTCAATTTTCTACTTCTGTGTAACCCATTTTAATTCAATACTAATACAAACTGTCAAACAATAACAATGTTATCATGACATTACTACCTGTCACTGTCACGACCTACCATATACAAGATTGTCCATGAGTAATTGGCCTCACACGGTCTAATTAGTGAGATTTACTTAAAATACCTATACGCATTTTGGATTATATCAATGTCCGATATGTCAAAATATATTACAACTAAATCTAAATCCTTACTCCTTACGTAATTGGAAAAAAAGCCAGAAATGCCTTAAAGAGGTCTAACAATTACAGATGTCTTATTTTCTTAATAAAAAACATCATTTCGTTTTTTAATATTATCTCGCCTATTATTAGAGATGGACCCAACAAACCCTATATGACTATGCTCGACAAGTAACGTTCTATCCAAATATGTAAAAATATACCGCGGCCATTTTGTTTGAACTTCATTTGTTTTTCTACTATCATTTTCGAAAACTTTATAAAAAATCGTGCAACTTTTGTATTTCACATTTTTTTATAACTCTTAAAACAAAAAAGTTAAAGAGGGGTCAAAATATAGTGAATCACCCTGTACGTTAAAAAAAAGAATCATCAAAGTAAATTAAAGCCTTAAAAACTTAAAATAAATAAATCATGAGCTGGTAGAGAAACCACTTTAGCCGCTCAGTTATTTGTCGAGAAACGAATTGAACGCATGAACGAAACGAACTCCAGTCAAGAACTTAAGACGCGCGTGATTTTTAAATTTCTCGATTTCTCGATTTCTCGATTTCTCGACACTTTTTTCTCGTCTCGAGTAAGGCCAGATTTCCCGGGAATTCTCGCTTTGAGAAGTCTCGACCAGAAACCCTAGTCTCTTGTAAAAATATGTTAGTTTATCATGTTTTAAGAGCCCCCTCAAAAATCAGCTCAAAAAAAATTTTTTTAGAGGTCGCTCAAGATTTTTAAAAATTTCCAAAAACGTCAAAAATTAATTTTTTTTTTATTTTTTTTTCGTTATTTTATCATTTAATACAGACAGTAGAAGAGTTATTTCGTTTGCCTCGTATAGTCTGTTCTTAAATTTATGAGTCGTCTTTGTTGTTTTGGAAGACAATTTTATTAAATTGTTGGCGTATTAAAATTTATTTAATAAATCAATCCAATCTAATGCCATTCGAATATTTGGCGGATGCACTGGTGATTTTAAAATATCGGCCAATTTATTATCGGTATCACATTTCTAACAAATTTAAATCTTTATATTAAAACGTCTACATTGTTAATGCACAATAAACAGTCGTCTTATTAATTTGATATGTACTAACTATCATATATAATTAACTACACTGAAAGAAGTGTTTTAATAATTTTATAAATATGCTTTGTATGGATATATTTATAAATGTCATAAAAAATTTTTAAAAATGATATTACAACGTCTCCTGTAATTAAAAAAAAAATGTTTCTCTACGATAATATTGCAGATGTCTTGTGTAACTACAAAATATTTTGTGTTAGCGACGGAAATATTCACATTTACCTTCTAAAATTACTGATACCTAGTATGAAATACGAATAAATACTAAGATATTTTTGTTACTACTAGTATGAATAAAAAATAAAATAGTGTCAATATCGAAACGTGATTATTCAATGAAGATAAAATAGATAGACGATTACCAAAAAGGAAAAAAAATTACAATTTGAACATGATACATTTTACTGCAAATTCACCTCAATAATAGATAGACGGCAAATTTACATATTGAAATAGTTGTTCTCTTTTTTTACTACGCCTGCTCTGTTTGCTAGGAATTACTCTTAAACAATTAAATGCTAGTTGGGATATGTTCACTGACAAAACAATTTATGTTAGTTATATTGAGATAAACCAGTTGTATTTAATGTAATATGCTTTCATATCATCAGTTAAAAATATTTTCTATTAGATTAGATATATTTTACATACTCATATTGTTGGTATCTAACGACATTCTTGACTTCATTTGACCGAATTTTTTTTTATTTATTTAAATAACGTAAAGATGCGCGAACTGATAATAAAATATATGTCTATAAAACTGTTCTGCCGGCTTTCCCTTGCTTATAAATATAGCTCTCTGTGGCGTAACAAATTATATTGTTAGCCATTTAATTATTGTGAACTTCAGCAATTATAAGTTTTGGGTGAGCAATTTCCATTCCTGTTCCGAAATATTTAATTACATCTAGTTTCACCCTATCCAAACTAGTTTGTGGTCTTCCTAACAGTTTATATTATTTTGTATTTTAGGTCTCTGCTATCTAGCACCTTGTAGAAAATCTGTTTCACAAAGAAGCACTTTCACGTTATATCCAAAATATCATCTAGAATTATTTGTTTGTGGCACAATTTACTTATTTTTTATTATTTAGTTAACAGAAAGGATTGCCTTTATCAGTCAATTTTTGTTTTACCAAAAACCATCTACAGAAATAAGCACGTAAACCGGCGGAACACCGAATGTTGTGCTGTGTTAACCTGTGCCAGTCAGACCCATTTCGCATCGTATTGGGTGTGCGGTTGTTCATAAAAATGGATGAGCAAGCGAGCACGGCTTGATATGGCATCGCATAGCATAGCATTAAAAAAGGTGTAAAAACGAAGTTAAAAAGAACGCAATACAGGTACCAAACCCTGCAGTGATAAGACACACCCAGTCTATATAATAAAGCGAGCTTTAGATTAAATTAAGAAATTATTATGGGGTTTTCCATATAAAAAAAAACAGTAGGTAATGCCCTCCCCCCTAAACTACCTCAAGAAAACACTAACTATAACCTGCATGTGTCTTTATCAACAGAAGGTATTTGTTTTCAATGAAAAATATCTATTACCCAGTAAATTTATCTGTTTCTGTTACTGTTTCTGTCACATCTATTTGACATGCAAACTTCCAATTCAAAACGGGCATTGTGCCGTTTTTATGCCGATTTCTTACGTCCCCAAATCTCAAAGTGCCCCTCATTTTTTTTCCTCAAAAATTCAAAATGCACAATTTTCTTGAGGTGAAAAAAAAAAAACAGTGAGCATCACTGTGACATTGGATGGAAACTAACGCCCTTCTTGGAGCGTGGAGATCCTCTGCCAAGATTTTATCTATTATTAAATTAACCCGAGACTCTAAAAACTAAGTGGACTGGCCAGTGTGGAATTCAAGGAAGAACTGTCTTTTTCGGAGATCTCTCCTGAATTCGACACAGGCCTAATAGAAGTATTGAGCCCCAATCTTCCTGAAAATGCCCCATAAGTTACACGTATCAGGGAAGTCGAAGGCCTTCCTGGTCAAGGATCATCTTCAACTGACTAACAACCACCTTTAAATGTGAAAATCATTCGTAACATAGCCTACGACTCATCATCATCATCTTCGAAAACTTGTTTCAAAAGTTGAAACGTTTCCATGAAAGTATTCCCCAGTTTCGTTGTTTCAGAAAATTGCACACTTCAAAAATCGTCACTAACACTTAAACACAAAGCTTTTTGAAGATTTATAACTTGATTTGGACAGATACCTAACATGTTTAGTAAACCTCAAATCAGAGTTGATCCATACACCTAAATTTTTCTAGTCAACTACAGGCAACGCCTCATCATTCAAACTGATATTCATTCTATGACGAATGATATCTCTTTTTGCCTTGAACCCAAAAAGTATCATAGCAGATTTATTAACGTTCAATTTTAAATTATGGGCCAGTGATATATTATGTAGTGAATTCAGATCAGAATTAATCAACTGTTCTGCAGCATTGCATTGATCAAAACTAAATGAGTGGTAAATCTGCGCAGAATGATGTATATTACAGCTATTTATAAATGTATGAAAGTCGGATATATAAATTGAAAATAACAAGGGTACTAATATGGATCCTTGAGGTACTCCAATCTAAGCGGTAATGGGCTAGAAATCTAACGATTATATAAATAATTACGTATAAAAAAGACATCATTTATATTAAATCCAAAGAAACTAAACTTACAGAGTAACTTGTGCTCCAAAGAGTCAAACGCCTTACTATAATCTAATAAGACAAGGCACGTTAATTTTTGGGCATCAGTAGCGCGAAATATGTCATCAGTAATATTTAAAAGAGCGGTCGTAGTACTGCAGGTATTATTTATTGCTCAAGACATAAGAACAGATTTGATCTTTCATTATTGATTCTAGAATTTTTGACATAGTAGATAATATATTGATGAGTCTAACATGCAAGTATTCAGTAGGGTTCAAGACTTTGGCTAGAGGTATGATATATGCATGCTTCCAACTAGATGAGAAACTATTGGTTGCAATTGTAGTATTTAAAATATAGGTTTGACAACATATCAATGCAAACTTGGGTTTTATTGACACTAGGGATAGTATTAAAAAATAAATCCAGTTATTTAGAGTCTTGGACAATTTATATCTACGAAAGTCATTGTCAGATATAACTTTAGTATTTACCATTTCTTCCCATACGGAAAGACAGAGTGTTATATGAGCGGCCCTGTACATAATTTGATTTTACAAAGAATACTATAGAAATACTTTTAGAATTAATATAAATTAGTTTAATTCTTTGAATAGCTTTTTGTCACATTATTTTCAACAATGTAAAATAAGCGAGAAAAGCAAAAGCACCTAATTATATAAAAATATATTCTGTTAATGATAAATTATAGCAGACAACGCTTTTAAACGTCGTCCTTAATTTACTTGAGTAGCTCAAAGGAGAAGGGCGTTTTAATGCCTTTTTTCCATTTATCCCCTCGATGTAGAATCCTTCTGGGATGATAAACTGTTTACATTTTTCACTGCACAATATCCAATAACAAGTAAACGACCCTTCTGAATCTCCACCGCTATCGGAAGAGATGAGCTCCTCGCAGTTTTTGCTGCAGCGTTAAGAAGTTATCTTGCTGTAATTTATAACGGCAATCTATTTCGATTAGTATTTTATGTGGTGGAAGTTCTTTACGAAAAAAGTGCCGGGGCAGCAACTTGCACATCGGGCTTTCAGAAGACCCGGAAAAGGTAACTAATGCGATAATTGTATTTCCAACTGTTCATATACTTGTTTCTTTTTGATCTTAATAAGTTTTCTATTAAATCTTTGTAACAAAGTTAAACGCAATACATTTTCTATAAAAATATACCGAAAAATTAAAAATAATTGTCATTAGTTAGTTCAAATTTACTATAATACGCAGGTCTAGATGCATGCACAACGATTTTTAAGGAATATTTCTATCTTCGTCAGCAAATAGTTACCATAAATGACAAATATTGACAGGTTGGTTCCATCACTTCCAGAGATCCCTAAGGCCCCGTCCTGGGGCCCTTCTATTTTGTATTTATACAGCTGAGATTTTTAAATAACTTAAGCATTCTGTTGACACGGTTTATTTTTGAGATACGCTTTTAGAGTTGCTTTTGTACTGTCAATAAAAAATATTGCTACTGCTTGTAATAAAATGCTGCCTTTAAATACATTTTAGGTTAATTTGAACGTAATTATTTTAAATTTAATTCTAGTAAATATAACGCCAATTGTTTTGTTCCGTAGAATATGAAGGAACTTCAGTAACATTCACATTTATTTTGCACCAAATCTAACGTAATAGTCAGAAATACTCAATACATATTTTTTTACGAAAGTATAAAGTTCCCACACGATGCGATCCTAAGTTATAAACTTGGAACTTATTTACAATTAAAGAAAAGATGAAACTATTATTTTTTTTACAGTTTTACACTGATATTTCATTTAGGATCATGCAGGAGAAAGAGCGCCAGGCCTGCCCATGCGCGTGAGTGACGCTGTCGGTCGCGCACGAGGTTTTTGACTTGAACGTTTCAAATTAAGATAAAAATCTCACGCGCGACGAGGGCGGATTCCCGAGCGGTTTTTGCCTGAACTTGGGAAATTTTTTTGTTTATACCGCTGGTTTGCACGTCCTACTTTGTTGGTTGTAAAGAGCAACTTGGTTTCAACTTTTTAGAAATTTTCATTTTCGATACGTTCCTTTGGATCAGTTAGAAGCTATATCTATGATATTAACTAATGTAATTAAATAATTACAGTGCAACCTCTTTAACCCGAACACCACAATGCCAGGCATTGTTCGTATTATCGAATCGTTCGGATTATCGAACGTACTATAAAGATTTGTAGAAATGTATATTATGTAAGTACAATGTTATGTTATGAATAAATAAGAGATGTGTTTCAGCAATTTAAATAGCAAAAATTTGTACTTGTTCGAAATTTTATAACAAAACGACACAGCTGTCAAAATTAGAACATAATTAGAATTTGCACATTCAAAAATTATGTAAATGAACCAATGTTATACAATTAAGTAGCACATAACAAGAAAGAAATACCCTACAATGTTAATAATTCAATATAAGTTCTGGCATGAGGACATTTAATTGATATTGTAAAATTTTGACAGTACTGTGGCGGAAAGAAAAGGTATTTCACATATATGTTCGAAACATGCTATAAAACTAGTAAATAAATAAAATATAGCGTACCTGAATGTAGAATGTATATGTGGAATCAAACTCATACGTTATTGAAATCAGTTATGTGACGTATTATCATTGACAGGTATAGCTCCGTTACAACTTTGAAAATTTCTTTGTGTTGAAATGTTTCTGGATTACAAAATCATATGTATAGTGTGTAAGAGACCCTTGCTAGTCCATTTAAGATGTGTAGTATCCAATCAAAGGTCAATTTGTTGTTTAGACTGTATAAATGTTCTTCGGAACGGGGTGTTGAAAACTTGTTCATTTCTACCTAAAAAACGCATAAGGACGGTGTAAAAAGTGATGTATAGATGTAGAGTTATAGAGAAGACAGGCATGCAGAAATTTAGTCCATGCATTGAAATAAAAGTGTATTTTGGTAAAATGTGCAACATTGCAGTATGATCTATAACTTAACCTAGCAAGGTGAAAGTAGTGTCAAAAGATTCAGAAAAGGGCATAAAATTCAAATATGAACAGTTCATGCATCCCAAGTTTAAGTAAAAGCTAAAATATGTAAAATAAAAATTTCCAAAATTACAATTTATCGTTGTCATAGAAACATTCGATTGTCTTGGACTTCCTATTTAACCACTATGTTGGATTAAGGAGGCCAGTTTGTCATTTTCATCCAAAGAAGTCATATCGAAGTTATTGCTCCTGAAAACAAATGAAAATTGTTTATAACAACAAAGTCAAAAAGTATTCATGTACTTACATAGTTAGCTGGTGAAACGTCAAGGTGGACTGTACTGTCATAAAACCGAATGTGACATTTCTAGAAAGTACATTCGACCGAATGCATAAAAGTTAAAAGCAACAAAGTTCCGACATTTCAACAACAAATTGATTTTTAACATATGTGAAAAAGTAATATAAAATAGTGCAATTAAAATCAAGTGCAGTGAGCGAATGTGTGCCGATACTAGAGGATTACGGCAACATCTGTGAGGTGTACGACTAAAACGAGAGAACCAGTCAACATCACGTGGAATGCAGTGCGACTACTGCAAGTCGGGGATATAATTTTAAAAAGTAAGTGTCGACACGTATAAGGCAAATTTGCACACAAATCAAATAAAGCGCTATATAAATTACAACCTAAAATTTTCCATTTAAAAACATCAATTTAAAGAAAGGTACCTGCATGCATTTAGCGTAAAAATAAAGTAGATATAAAGGGGGATATACCACTATGTAACTTAGCTTTAGGGATTATAACAGAACTGTCAATTGTAAAACCATAACTTGCTGAATTTATAATAGATGAAATTTGTGAAAAATATGCATCTTTTATTTAATTAACAACATAACCTTTTAGTAAACATAATTTCTATTCAAGTATATGGCGCTCAACTAAATATAAACATAAAATAACTAAACATCAGTCAAAAAAAAAATATAATCTATATAATAACGACAGGAACCCACACCCAGAATCTTCTATATATATCATACATAATAATACATACATACATTTTATTATAACAATATAAATATAAATCATATAAGACACAAAACTTATATAAGGTAAAACATAAACATGGAGTTACATATATACATATATGTATTATTTTACGCTTTCCACATTTTTAATTTTTCTTATTTCCAAAAAAATTCCAAAATTGTTACACAAAACATGACACGCAACAGGTCCTTCGCTATCGGCAAACAAACTGACATTGCGCAAAGCTATCTAGTCTTTTCTTGTCATCGTTCAGATTTGGCCGTTCGGATTAGTGTGTGATCGGATTAACGTGTGTTCGGATTAAAGAGGTTGTAGTTGCAAATAAACGAACGAAATTAATTAACAAATACCTGCAGCGACAATTTCACGGACAATCGAATCGGCCTTTAGCACACATGTTGGTCGTTGAATTGACCGTCTTTTCCAAAAATTTCATTAAAATCCATCGCTTTTTGCAATAATGCGCAATTTTCGAAAACTAATTTTTCCTCGTTCAGCCTTTATTTTACAGTTGTATAGTAAGTATATTGATGAAATACGACTTTAGTTATCTTAAATTGTAGGTAATTTAATTGCCTACAACATATAATGACTAATTTTCCGATAGGCCTTCTAGATTTTCATGGCAGTAAGAAAAGTGAAAAACACTTATTTGCAATTTGCCGACTTAGCGCCACTTCTTTCGAGTTACTGTTTTGATATTGTCATTCTACATACCCTTCCCCATCAAACTTTCGAGTTAGTTTTTTTGATATTGTCATGCTACGTACATTTCCGCGTCATAAAATGCAATAAAATGTCTACTAATATATCTTTTAATTTTCAAGTTTTATTATCTAAGTCGACTGGAGTAATTTGTCTGTTCTCGCTCTGATCGTTCGGTTTGTTCGGAGTAAAATGCTGTTCAATCAAAAAGTTAGCACACACGATAATATACAGGATGTTAATGAACTGTCCAATATTTTTGCCACATGTCCGTTATATCAAAATGAGGAAATACACGGATATGTATTGAGTAAAATGTAATTTTAAAATCTGACTTACCTCAACATTGCAAGGAGCCACCTTTTGACAACTGCGGATTTTCATAGAAGATGTTCGATGTACTCACCATTTCCTTGCACACAAGCTTCAGCGCGACATATCCAATTCGCTCGCACGCGTTGCAACATCGCCATGTTCTCTCGAATGGTAGTACAAGCACCGGAAAGTATTTGAGCTGTAAGTTGAGGATTTCTTGTATGTTCCTGAAGCAACCATTCGCAAAAACCTCGACGTAGTGGAAAATCCTCAGGAGTAAGCGCTTGAACACGTTGAATATGAAACGGGTACAACTGAGCTTCTCGTAATGTCCTCCTCACAACAGGATGCGAAATATTTGCTTGCTGCGCGATATTTCTGGTGCTACGATGCGGATCTTCTTCGACGAGATCTAAAATCACCGTTGCAACCTCGACGCCATTGTACTTCATCGGTGTCCAAAACTCTTTGCGCTACAGCAACAAATGTTCGCGGTGCGAGGGCACGTCGTTCAGGATATCTTGCACGGTACACTTGACAAGCTCTGTGGGTATTTTCGTTTGCTTCGCCATAAATTATGAGTATATCACAATATTCGCGATTGCTAAATAAATGCGCCACTTTCAAAAGATAACTTGAAAATACGGCTCTACAATGTACTCTCGAAAAACAGCACAGCAATCAGTACAACAATGTATTACAAACTGACTTTCGGATATAGTCCGGCTTCATAAGAAACCTACAAACTCGTAAAAAGTGTTACAGAATTTTTTGTAAGTACTCGCCGTGATAAAATACATGTATTTCAGCAATTCCAAAACACATCTTTAATTAGCTTTTTTGTCTATGACCTTAAACTTCCGATACAAGTGTGTGACATCAGTTAACTCAGTTTTTGCTTTTCATTAACACCCTGTATATTTTATATGAGTTTTAGTTACTTTATTTTCAATTAAATATTAAATCTCAGCCTCGCAATTTATTTTGAGCCAGACCTCGCAAAGCCCAGCACCGGCCCTGCCAATAAGATATTAGTTTTGTTGAATTAATGCCTTCGGCACAGAGTAAACCATTCGTTGAAAATTTGCGCTGCGTAACACGAAAACGAGCATTGAAATGCTGACATGGGGCTCTGTTAGACTTTGCGACAAATCCTCGGGCCGTATCGAACACCCTTGTAGCAATATTCTAAATTTAAATCGCCTGTACAATGCGTGTGAATCGCCTTTTGTGAGTAAATCATGGGACTTCGCCCATGACATATCAATCCTCCCACTCCGCCTGCCCCAGTTCTCGTGCAAGAATAGCGCTAGGGTAGGATGAGAGTGAAAGTGATAGGGGACCTCTAAAACCGTCCGAAAGGTCAGCAAACAAGGGACCAGGGCTCGAAGAAGGAATCGCTGTGTTATATGAAAAAAAACTTATACACATACGCCCACGACATGTTAATCCATGTAAAATTTTGGTCGGATATTCAATAAAACGTTAATGATATATGGAGTTGTAAGCAATATAAGAAATGTGGTGAAAATGGAGTAAATGATACTAAAACGATAAAATCATGTAATTCGAAAATGATTGGAAGTAGAATAGTACAGCCATTGAAGCTGAAAATCAACTGTAACCTCCGAATTCTTTGAAACTGCATGGATTTGCATACAAATTTAGAATAAAGCTCATCTTAGGTTCAAGTTTAAAAGTGACATAAGCCCGATTGTCGCTTTTTGTATTTTAGGGGTAAAAAATGCCTCTAAGTGAAAAAAATTGAAAAAATTAAGTTTTAAGCATTTCATTGATACAAATCTTGTTCAAGCATAAAGATTAAATAATGTTCCATGTTCTCGAACATGTTTTATGATATATTTGATTTTTTCGACCTTTTATTTAACCCTTAAAAACTACCCCTATGCAAAAAATAATGATAAAAAATTACTTTTTAAAGATTTGGAATGATTAAATCGTGCAATTATTTAAAATAAAAATTATCTTATAGCTAATAAAAGAATTTTCCCTTTCAACAACCAAAAACCGCCCCTGTATTAACAAAAATGATAAAAAAATATTTTTTAAAAGCTTGGAATGCTTTAAAGGTGAAATTATTTAAAATAAAAATTCCATCATTGCTTATGAAAGAATTTGTATCTCATAACACTTTTCAACCCTTATAAATCAGCCCTGTGCTAAAAAATGATAAAAAATTACGTTTTAAATCTTGGAATGCTATAATTGTGCAATAATATAAAATAAAAATTCCCTTATATTGTTTATGAAAGAATATTTTAATTTTGCCATTTTAAACTCCTATAAACTAGGTACCCTTTTACCAATATTAATGTAAAATATTTTTATTATAATCGATTTTTAAATATAATCAATCATAAAAAAATTGCTATGATGCATATAAATAATCACACTAAATTTTTTTGCTTATTTTATTTGTATAATATAATATATAATATGTATATAAAAATGAGAAGGCCTATTTTGCTCCGAAAAAATGTCATTGGTTTTTTTACCATAACTCGGTTAATTTTGAAGCTATATCCTACAAAAAACATTTTAAAGATAATTTCAAGAGTTGTAATATCGTTTGCATATAAAATCTTTTAATTCCTTCGTTTTTTAAAGGGAGAGGATCGAAGGGCTCGAGACAGGTCGTTTTGAAGGAATATTTGAGTACTACAAAACACTCCTGGAGCGTTATACACGTAAAATTAATCCTTTTTCCATTATTTGACGTTGAATACATCGATTCTAGTAATCCCCCCAGAAGAAGTCACCTTCCACTAACCATATTTCGCTTTGTATATATTTTTAAAAAACTATTTTCTTTGTTTATTTATAAGCTACATTTTTGTCCATTACACTTTTTTTTAATAAAATGCGTAGTGTTTGAGTTATTCCCGAAAAAGTGTTTTTTTTTTTCACTCAAAAATTCCAAGTTTTCAATCGTGAATAACTAAAAAACTATTGATTTCTCGAAAAAATTCTTCGAATATTTTTTGTTCAAAAATGATTCTCTATCGATTTCCATGATAGGGAATTCCGAATTCAAAGAAATTTTAAAAATTTAAAAATTTTCTGTTAAGGATACTTAGGAAAACTATCCTTATTTATAACCGATTTTGATGAAATTTATGATAGTTAAAGACCCTTATGGTATGATTATTACCTACAATTTTCATTATATTGCTTTAATCAGAAAGAAGGTTATTTTAAAAAATATCTAAATGATAAGACCATTTGGAGGGCCATATCTCAGTAACGGTGCTCTGGAGGACCAATGTTTATAGGAACTTTTTTTACTATTTTTGGTTCTACTTTCACCTCCTTAAATTTTGTACCAACTTTTACAAACACCCTGTAGATTACTACTGTTTATTTAATTGATTGTCGCCACAAAGTTTCCTATATCTGGCAATAATAAATAAATCAAGTTTGTTGTTCTTTCCCTTTTTATTAAAATTATGGCAATCTATATAATTGATTCAAATCAAGAATACACAGAGGTACCTGCATGTATGATGCAACCTGAGGTAATGCATTTAGAGCCCGAAGAAAATTATTTTGAAGCAATTTTCAGAACTTGTGCTAAGCGAACCTCGAAGAAACTAATGTAGCCTGCACTATGATTTGAAGATTATTAAAACAATATTCACATTCAAAGAATCCAAGAATTATGAGAGAAATGAGTTTCGTTAAAACTTTAAACATACTTCTTCAAGAGAATAATGTTCCTTCATCGGATTGTATGGACTGATGAACCTCTGTTTACAAGAATGAGATTATTTATTTTCTGCAACATACATTTAGCATTTAAATATTTGAAGCATTTGAATGGAGTAACCTATTTGATTGGGCTTGTTTTGTCTCTATGATTAAATATAAAAACATGTTTAAATTATATGTAAATTTAATAGATTTTATTATGAAAAGCCTCTAGCTGTACGCCATCATATGTGATGCATGTACCATTATACCTGCCTTCATTTCAAGCTAGCAGTGATGAGATGGCTAAATGAATAGTTTTCGATCGGGAGAGAGCAAAATGGACCTGTCCAATAACCTCCAATATCACCTAACTTGATCTCTATTGATTTTTTATTTGGGGTCCATTAAAAGTGGCCATAACTTTGTGTAATTTGTAATTTTTTTGTACAAAAAGTGCATGAAGATAATATAATTGATAATTGCTTTTAACTTTATATTATTTTTGTATATTGTAAAAATAACAAACAAATTGTGTAGTATAAGTAGTGACAATTAGCTTATTTTTTGTATACCTTTTTGGATTGGTTGACATTAACTGTTATGCTGATTTTTTTATTTTTTTTTTATTTTTGCGTAATTCAAATTTTATTATTTACTTGTGTTGCATGTCTTTATTTAATTTTTAAATATAGTTATAAGTTTCTCTGTTACCTTACAATGTGCAATCCTTATATTGTTTAATTTGTAATTTTGAGAAAACACAATAAAGATGTCGAAACGTCGACGATTTTAAGAAAAAAAGTGAGGTACATTCATTGCCTCAACCTCGATAAGCTCTTTACTTAAAAATTATCGGGGGTGTAATATTTCTAACAAACTGCAAAAAATACTATACAGTGAACAATAAAGGACTTCACATTTAAAAACAAATGTCTTTACATAGTTCCAAAGATATTTTTCGACGATGAAAATTTTTTTCAAACAAATTGAATGTTCTAAAGTTGTAAAATGCCTCGAATGTATATTTTTTAGAATATGCTGCGACTAAAGTAACCCGATTGACCGTCATCTGAAGCTAAATATTTCGTCGTTCTCCAATATTGAAATTAAATTGAAAAGACGTGAACTTCGTAGAGGCGAAATTAGTTCGCAATAACACGGATTCGATGTTTACATTTTAAAATTGAGACGCTGCTCAAAAGATTTACAGACGAGGAATATTGATTTTAATGTATTATTATTCATTTCGTATTTAGGATGGCAGAGGGACTTCTCTTTGTGTTTCCATCCATATTTTCTGCCGAGGAAGACATTCCTCGCTTAATGTCAAGCCTTTGTTTCATACTTTTATAAAAAAATTGGAGCAACGCAATTTCTTTATCTTTATTTTGCTGGACTATATTTAGATTTTATAATGTAGTCCCAATTAAAGGACGAAACTGTTTTTCTGTGAAATATGAGATTAATTTGATTAATATATCGTTTTTTTTTTGTTTCAGGTAAGTGAATATTATTTTCCCATTTTACGTAAGTATGTAATGTTTTTGTTTTACTGTAAAATAAAAATATAGGTACCATTAAGTCAAGGGCAAATGACATGAAAATTCCATTTGTGAACTTTAGTTAGGTTTAAGAGGTCAATTATCCGGAGTTGTGCCGTAACAAAAAAATAGAAGAATGTACTCGTATAAAATCAGACACATGGGTAGTTGTTTAAAAATCTTATGAGCTTTGACCTTCATATGCGCAGAAACATAATTCCGACCATCGCCTAAATTATTCTACGTCCTAAAAACATTACATCCATTATTCACAGTATATCTTGAGCTCTCGTAGTGTAAACAAGCCTTTGCTCCAATTACAAATATCATAATAAAATGCCCTATTCTTTATTATTTTAATTTAAGCAATAAAAAAATATATAACGAACGTTCGCCAGTTGATTTTATTGATGCCTGAGGGCCTTAGTTCATTTCTGGTTGTAATGAGGCACGTGGTCTAATTCTGAGTCAATGTTTTCACAACGTGCTTGTTGGAAGAATTATGTGGATACGCCACGCCTTTCGCGCATTTCGCGGCTCATGAGATTTTGAAACTACTCCAAAACCCAACGACGTTCTAACTATGTATAAGAAATCGCACGCCGCACTTTTCCTAAACAATTATACTTCTTATATTGCCAATACTATGCAATACACAGGTCAACATTTAGTTATAGAAACATTTAGTCATTTAGTTAGAAAGGAAGACAAAATTATATACCGACAAAAATAGGTAGACAGGCAGGATGATAAGTAGATAGACAGAGAGAAAATATAGACGAACGATAAATACAGACTAACAAGCAAATAAACAGGTGTGTAGGTAAAAAGGCAGACAGATAAACAGACAAAAGTAAACAGGTGAGCATTCATAAAATTTGTTTCCAATTTGTATCTCCTCCTAAAATGACCTTGAACGTGATGCTATAGAGATCAACCGACATCGGATTCAGACTCAGGGACCCAAAAAACCTATGTATGATTTTTTTCAGATTTTTTCAACCACTTTTTCTGGGTACCTAGATAGAGTCCGGTGTTTTTTTTTTTCAAACTGAATGTTGACCTGTGTTATGCAAGTGAAAACTTGTAAACTATTTTGGTAAATAAAGGTATTTTCTGAAACCTATAAATGATAAAGTTAGTTAGTTACTGTAATATTTTATTGAAATTGTATATATACAATTAAAAGCAACATAAATAATTTAATGAAGTTCCGAAAGCGATTGTATAGAATCAACGAATCATATGATAAGATGATCTATACAGGGTGTTAACGAAACACTTTGTCAAAATTTAGTGGCGGACTCTACATAATACAATAACAAACAAAATTCGTTTTGAGATACAGGATTTTTTAATCGAAGAAAAAATTCAATGTCACTAGTTTGACTGGATATTTTCATGGTGTGGAGTAGGAACAACGAGCTAATTGTATATTATGTTATTCATTTAACACTTTTCGGTAGAATTCCTGCCTACGTCTATGCTCGAAATAGTGCGACCGCTGATTGGGTTAATAGTATTTCTTGAAAAATTGCACTAATCACAGCCGGTGAAACAGAATATTGTGTTTTAGTGTGATCTTGATCTTATTGTTTTAATAATATTTAATTTTATAGAAATTTAATTGCCAACATAGGAAGGAAATAAAATTACTGTTTCTAATTGCTGGTTATGTGGATGTAATCATTTTATGAAAGTTCTTTATAAAATTACACAAAATTTATGATAACATTTTAGCAAATTACACATAACCTGTGTATAATAATTAATTTAATCAAATGTGGTTGACCATTTTCCTTCCCGTTCTTTTATACATGTAAGAAAAACCACTTATCTTGGCTTATATTTTAATTAATGGAATTCGTGGAATTTCGAAATAACCCCTGCAACATTTTAATGTAATCGTCTATTTACTATTACACTAAGATATCTATAAAATGTAAATGTTTGAATTAACAGTAACTAGATTTATGTGTCTATTTTAGAATTATTCTGTTTACAATTATTATAATTTAATTCTGAATTGTCTCTCTATTGCTTTTCTTTTCTTCATTGTTTATATCATTACAGCTCTTAATGTTACAACTTCTTGTTACAGATTATTGTTTTTTATAAACAGTAATTTTCTGGATTCTTTATTATAGCCCTGAGGAAGGCAGGAATTCTGCCGAAACGTTGGCAACATGTTAAATTAATAACATAAATAAATATATTAAAATAAACAAAGAACCTTATATGACATGGGTCCTAAACTCGACCATTTCCGAGAAAAAATTATCAAAATCTACAATGTACAAAAGTTCATTCAGTTATTTAAGGAATATTGACATAACTGCGTGCATATAATACCATAAATTACTATGTTTATCACTTTTTTAAACTTCTTTATGCTTAATTCTAAAAAATAATTAACGTTGTATATAATAAATTTAAAATTCGATAATATTCTTTTCGAGCAATGTGACAACGGCGCGGCGGATAACACGAGGTACTAAGCTGTCCATCAATACGCAGTTCAGTTGGTATCTGGAATTGGACCGTGTCCGAGTGTTCTTTGCATACCACTATTTCCTTTTCTAGTTTGTTTGTAGTACCCAAATTATTTTTAATACGTATGATTATTTGGATGACGTGAGTCTTTGAGTACTTTAATTACCTATTTTTCAAATTCATAATTTAATTAAAAGTTAAGTTCCTGTTTTAAGAGATTCATAATTATTCAAATTCGAACTAACACTACCCTTCGTACTACAAAATCGATACATTACATTTTATTTATTTAAAAACTGGAAAACAATTGAAATTTACTAAATGTATCACAATAATAGTTGTTTCCATAGGACATGTCTGCCGCATGCACATGTGGTATGCACCAGCTGTGTAGCGTTAGGTTAAGCGCTGTTGCCACTTTGTGATGAAACTCCCCAATATTAGTACTCGCTGTATTTTGAAAACTGTTAATCCCCTGTAATATGCAGTTTTTTGGTCATTTATGATTACTCTCATGCTGAAGTAATGACAGTCAAACTTCTTACACCCTGTATATGTCCCACTAGTTTGTTATTCCTATTACACGATCAGTATATGTATGTGATTGAGAAAATATTCTGTTGAGTATTTTTTTATGTTACAGTTTCATGTCAGACTTGATTTTTTCACTAGTGTCACCTAGGTTTTAGGTTCAAGGTTTCTAGTGTCAATATTAGTTAATAATTGTGCAGTACTGTTGTATTTTTGACTACTTCTAGAGTAATAAGGGCCTTATCTTGCTGAATATAGTGATTGTTTCGAAAATTCAGACAATAACATAAGGAATATTTTGAGCCATCAAACGTTGCTTCAATATTTGGACACAAGAGAGGGGGGAATGTAAAAGTGACGTAAAACGTCTTACAATTTCAGCAGCGCTGCCATGGTCCACGGACTCCAGGGACTTGGATTAGCATACGCGAAATAAAGCCTCAATTGACATGATATTTTTTAAATTGACGGAGAGTCTACTGGTGAAACTGTGAACCAATAACGAGTATTAAACAATAGAAATACTGTGGTTATTGGAGTTATGGTGTTATGGGGTTATAGGGTTGTGGTGTTAGGGGGTTGGGATTGTAGGGTTAAATATATTTTGTTTATAGAGCCTTGATACCTGTATATCCCGCGATAAGAGGTCAAGTCAAACTACTGAATAACGTGGTTATTGGAGTGTTCGGTTATGGGGTTATGGGATTATAGGGTTATGGGATTAAGAGATTTGGGGTTGAATGTATAGCATTATAGGGTTATTGCGGGTACACAGCTTCCTTTAGATGATCGTTGTGTGTAATAGGACTTGACAGATTGGGTTATCAGGTTATTAGTAAAACTTGACGTAATGGTGTAAAATGGCCCACGGATTCGGATTCAGCGACCCCGAAAACATGTAGACATAGTCTGACCACCAGACTCGAAAACATTTTTTTGTGTGTTGTAATTAATGAGTCATGTGGTCGTTAAAATTTCTCAATTAATAATTTTAATAGCCGAAATACTCTCGGCAACGTTTTTAATTTCCATCGGAACGCCACGAAGCATCGCGAGACATTTTCCGCGGGATGAAATGATTAAAAAGTTTAAGCCAAGCGCCTTTACTGAAAAGATGATAAATCTGCGAAAGAAGAAAATTGCATTATCCCCCGTCGCTCTGTTTATTTTAATTTTGTTGCGTTTTGCTTAAAACATCGTAAAATTTTATGAGAGCGATCTAACCGCTTATAATGTAGGAGGGTTTGTCCAAAAATACTGCAGCAATGGAGCAAGGCAAAGTGGGTGTTTTGGGCAGTAAAAAGGAAATAAAACAGTTAGGTTTAGAACAAATTTATGTCTGCTTGTTTGAGGCGTATTTATCTTAGTTAAGGCGTATTAATTAAACAAAAGAAAAAAAAGCACGCACATAATGTCATTATTAAAAGTTGAGTCGTTTCATTAGAAAAAAATATCATTTTTCTACTGAGATGAGTTAAAGTAAGAAGGAACCAACTAAAGAACAACATAGGCACAGTACAAAAAAACGAATCTCTATTTCATAAAATTGAAGGTTCATCTCTGTTCCATACCATTGACCCAACTATTTTCTAGAGGGAGGGCAGTTAGACCATCATGTTACCTACAAATCAGCAATGTTTTAAAATGGCTTTTGAAATTACGGTCCACAGAGTGATCATTACATATTGAAAATTTTGTGGCAACAATCAAATAAACTAAATAAATAGAAATGTATATTATGCTAGAAAGCGCGCTGGAGTTGCATAAATATGTTAATTAAGCTCACAATACGCAATGCAAAAAGAATACGTGCTATACACACGACCAAGCATAGAGCACAAACGACAAACCTAGTATTGTTCACTTGAAGGCCAGGCCGACAGGGCAGGCATTAGGGTGCCGCTAGATACGTATCGAATAAATTGATCGATGCCAAGTTTCAGATGAGAAGAAGACATGTACAAGTTATTGTACAATGCTCTACCACATTGCAGCAGTTTAACATTTCCGATGTCTAATGATCATCAATAATCATATTATCATACATTTTATACCAGCTATAAGTTGCAGCTATCAGTTGAGGTTTTTTATAACGATACTGAATTTGTATAGTGTCTAAAAAGTCGTTGTTTGTTGAGATGTATCACATGTTCCTTAAACATGACTAATTAAGATGGACAATCTCAAAATTTCTTTCTAGAGCAATTTGTTTTTGCATTTACAAATCCAGTTGCCATTTACACACCAATAGCAGGCACGCTGACTATCGTGCCACTATTGCTGCTGCTACCATAATGCTAAAAAGAAGAAAAAAAAAGCGGAGTGGCAATTGTAGTCACAGAAAAATATAAACAATTCTGATAATTTGCTATTGCTTTTTTAGTGGCTATCAGAAGCATATACAATTCCGCAAGAAAAGTAGAAGAGAGTTGTTCTAATAAGGTATAGTGTCCATAATATAGTCCAAAAATAACCAATGTATAAAGAAACAGCGGATTAATATTTAAATTAAAAAGTTTTTCAAATTGTTTTTGGTTTTCGCTAGCCCCTTGTTACTTCATAGTGGAGCTTTGTGACTTATGACACTTTTTCGAGAAAATCATTGATCCATTGTTTCAATCGTACTAAGGGAGTTTTCCTTGACACATGCGATATACCTGAGGGAAATAAAGCTACTAAAAATGAATCTCACATCTATGTCTTATGTGAAAATTATTGTCAGTTCATCCATTGTATTTTATTCTAGACTTTTTTAGTAGTATGCGTCAGTTTTTTCTTTACCTGTCGTATTCAAAATTATGCTTCTGGAAAAAAACTGAATTTTTCATCATGTTACATGAATACGTAGTACGGCCCTGGGATGTACGATTTCCTGTCGGACTTTAGTGATAATCTCCAGTTTCTACACCTCGACACTAAAACAAAATGAATTGATGAAATTGTCTTATTTATTCTTAAGCTACTATTTAATTATACCAATAGTAGTGACCCTTAAAAACTCATCGTGACACTAGCGGTCAGGAAACATCAAGACAAATTGATTTACTTTATTATCGACTTAACTTTTTCCAAAGGTGAAAGTGTTTTTCAAAGTTAGGACAGATAATATCGCTCTCGGATAACTTGCAAGTAAGATTATCGTATTTTTCAGACCCGAACGGTTTTATTCCTTTTCCATGTAGGACATGGAGAATAAGATGAGAAATTCTACGTAAAATGTGATATATTCTTCAAGTTTTCCCGCCTGGTATTGTAATAAAATCAAAGGTGAAAGTTTGGTATAAAATATGAAGCAATAACTGTTCATATTTTTTAAAAGTTTCGGCTTGATACTAAATTATTTTATTATTTGATATTGGTACAGACGGGTCCGGAAATATTTTAAAAGCAAGTAAATACCTACAAGATAGTTTATAATCATCTCACCGCTTAAATGACGATTTGATGGCTTCCATTTTGCAACTTTCTGAGCATGCAAATATTTTATATGCGTGAACAGAAAAAAGTGAATTATTTTTAGTGAAAGATATACGGGTGTCCCGGAAAATATGGGAAATCTTTCAGATGCAGATAGAACATGAAAAAATAAGATGACAAGTTCCTATAAAATTTTTTCGTACAGGCCCTCCCTACGGAGATATGTGTTCCTGAAGGACGCCACTGGAAATCGGTTTTTCTTGAATAACTTTTAAAGTACTTGATAAAATTTAATAAAAATTTTATGTGACAGGCACTAGTAAGGACCTCTTAAAATAGTGCCCTTGAAACATATTTTGTTTTGTTAGTTTACCAGGGACGGGCTAAGCTTTACAACTTAATGCCTAAATTTGTAACCCTGTATGATAAAGACTTTAAAATAATAAATCTGGGTAGCTTCAACCTTAGACTAAAAAAGGTACTCTTGTTTCACGAATTCATGTTTTATTTTTAATAAAAAGGGCCATGATTTCTATTTTTTTTTTCTCGGCAACAAAGTGACATCGCTGACACATTGATCCTTTACTTCGTTATTAATTTACCGATTTTTGGATTTCGTGGCGAATTTAATTGTGATTTAATTCGAAATATGGAGTACACGTACTGAATATGCAGAGATATGTACTTATCTCTTGTATGGTCTTGCGTTTTGCAATGCTTTACAAGCCAGAATGTTATATCACGACAGATTTCCTAATAGTGTTCTGCCAAACCAGAAGACATTTCAACGAATTGACCAACGTCAAAGGGAAAATGGTGGGCGATTCCAGTCAATAAGGTAATACATTGAGATGAATCAAAAGTTTAAGTTTCAGATTAGCATGAAAATAGATTAATGTCAAAGAATGACAATGTAAAAGTTAAGTAATAGATTTGAAATTAAGATGGAAATTAGATGCAAAATGACAATAATTTAAAGTAAAATATAAATTTTGATGAAATATCAATCTACATTAATAAAAGTGGTCATAAAATAAGGGTATATAGCAAAATAAGGATTAAATAGTATTGCAAAGGTTAAATTGGAAATGTAAAATTAAAAAGTAATCTTATAAATTAAAAAGGATAAGTTAAGAAAAAATTGTATTTAAAAATAAGAGTGCAGTGCAGTGGTAATCAAGGAGACAAAGAAATAACAATAAATAAATAAGAAAAAGTTAAATAAATTAAAGAAGATAAAAGGAAAAGAACACGAAGCTGATAGTGAAAATCAGTTGCTGAGAAAAAGAAAGGAAATTTTCTTAAGGAGGAAGGAGAATACAAAATTGTTGTTTATCGTGCAGGGAACTATAAAGGAAAGAAGATAACAACAGAGAAAATTAACATTAGAGAAAAATTGTGTTTGAAGAAAGAATAAGGGTGTACACGAAGTTTGACAGACAACTAAAGAGTAATTATCAAATAGACACATTAGTAAAATTATTTGAATTGTCGTAGCTAGGAATAAAGGAGACAAAGAGTAAGAGACCGAGAGTGAGTGGACGAAAAGAAGGAAGAGGATAGGAGAGAAATAGCAGAAAGAAAATTAATACTTAAGAAATCGTGGACATTAAAAGAAAGAAAGAACAATATGTATGTATAGGTAATAAGTAAATGTTACTTTGTAGAGTAGAAATAAGTTATCGCAGGATAAATAGGGACATTTTTAAAAAAGATTAGAAATTTATAATTTATTACGTCAATACAAAAATTTAAACACAGATTACAACAATATTATTTATTTTTTTTTAACAAAGTTAATTGCAAGTATAACCTCTTTTGTGAACCGACTACTGAGATAAGACCTCAGGTTCTATTAAATTTGATGTCTATTATTTATACAAAATTGATATAGGTAATCTAATTGTCATTAAAATTAAAGGTGAAATAGAATCCCATTTTAAATCAAGAATACTTGATAAAAAAAAAGAAAAATAAATAATAATTTTTAATTTACAATTTATATGTCAATAGTCAAAATTTATATTTCCACTGACGCTCAACATTACATATTACATACAACTACACAAACATTAAAAACTAATTATCTTAATTGGATCATCTCAACATATTAATGACTTTCTTCATATTTATAGGAAAATTTGGAAAAATAGAACTAAACACTCAAAAATTATCAGCACAGTTTAGTACATCGAAAACTATAGTACATGAAGTTCTTCAAGAACAGCTGCTATATCTATACCATTTGCAAAAAATCCATGAACTGATTCCTGAAGATTTTCCTCGTAGAATTTTGCAAACTGGCTATTGGATCAGCAACGAAATAATGTAAACTTCATTAGCACTATTTTTTTCACGGATGAAGCAAAGTTTACCAAAAATGGTATCACTAATTTACCAACACACATGCATGGACTAATGAAAATCCTCATGTCACTATTGTTTCGCATCATCGACATTAGTTCCAATCAATTAACATCTAGGCAGGAATCATTGTCAATTTTTTTTATTGGACCATTCGTATTGCCGGAATGATTGAATGGACAACTTTATTTGGAGTTCCTTCAGAATCCTTTTCAAGATTTAATAGAACACTTACCAATTGAAACCCGCCGAAACATGTACTTTATGCACGATGGGGCACCATCTCATTTCAGCGTTGGTGTGCGGGAGCACCTGAATCCAAGAAAATTAGCATTTCACCTCGGAATTGGATAAAGAAGGTTCGATTTTGATGAGACAAAGTGCGTTCTCTTCGTAATTGCATGTAGGTCAAAGTCTACAACGTCTCATGCGGCGCTAATTTGTTTATTTATTAATAATCAATTATTATTAACAATTAGATCTTCATTTGTTTATTGAATTTTATTCGATCATTAAGAGCAAATTAGGCAATCGGACTGGGAGAGGGGGATTTTCACGCGGTAATCGACGCTGTTCCCGTACTTGGATTACAAGGTGATCCAGAACCACTAAGGGCCACTAAGGGCAGACCGATTTTCATTTGTTCATTGATCTTCAATGAATTAGTATATACAAATTCGGGCTGTTATCAATTAGCGTGAACATGTATTTGGGCAGATTTATTCAGAATATTCGCTCAATTGAGGTTAGTTTCAATTTTTGCTTGCCTTTTTCGCCCACTGCAATGAGAACAGGTACGTCCTTGCCACAAATAAAGCAACGTTCACCAGAATTCACACAATCCATCTTGAAAATTGACCACTTACTCAAAACTGACCACAAAAATTCTAAGTATACTTCAATAATCTCGACTAGTACGTTCGTCTTGTTTACTGTTTACACATTGAAACAAAAAGTTCCAAGTCCCGTCCACAGATGGCCAGTGCAAATTACTTATGACCATAAATTGAAAATGAAGATCAGTCGGAGCCTTTATGATCTTGAACTTTCTATATAAAACCACGTTCATCCCGTCCAAATCGGCTAGTCCTACTCCCGACCGCAGATATCACGTCTAATTTGTTTATAACAATCAAATAAAAACCGATAAACAAATGAAGATCGGTGGGGGTCCTTTACAGTTAAAGTACAACTAATAAGAAGAAGAATGAGCTTTACCGCATCAAGATTGGCCGTTTCCACCCCACGTAGTATCCGAAATACGATTATTTGTTAATAATAGTTGATTATTTATAAATAAACAAATTAGCGCCGCATGAGACGTTGTAGACTTTGATGTACATGCAATTACGAAGAGAACGCACTTTGTCCCATCAAAATCGAACCTTCTTTATGTAATTCCGAGGTTCGGCCCTATTTTCGTCTAATTTTCCTGGACTAGTTACATAGGTAGAGGAGGACCTATCGCCTAGCCTCCTCGATCTTCCTACTTAACGCTTTTGGATTTTTACCTGTGAGGACACCTCAAACAATTGGTGTATTCTACTCCGGTCGACACTAGAGAGGAAATTCTACAGAGAATCACGTTTTATTGTGATGTGATAAAGAACAATGCTGGGTTATTGTGACGGGTACAGTAGTCCTCAATTCGTCGTGCCCGCGAGTGTATCACGGAGTCCATGTTGAACCCTCTTAAGAGGTTTTTCAATAATTTCGTTAAGGTGCCTCCTGGGACACCACTGTGTTTTTTTAATTTTGTATTTTTTCGGATTAAACATCTTAAAATGAAACTTTCCTGTTGTTTGAATGACTTTCGTGTCGCACATAGAAAATAGAAATCCTTTCTATTAAAAATAAAACATTAATTCGTTTATTATTCATTTTCTCGTAAATGGTTAATTTTTTATCGATAATAAACAAGACTACCGTTTTTTTAGTCTAAGGTTGAAGCTACCCAGAATTATTATTTTAAAGTCTTTATCATACAGGGTGTTAAAAACTTAGGCATTAAATTGTAAAGCTTAGCTCGCCTCTGGTAAACTAAAAAATCTAAATATGTTTCAAGGACACTATATTAAGAGGTCCTTACTAATGTCTATCACATAAAATTTTTATTAAATTATATTAAGTACTTTAAAGAAAATCCGATTTCTGGAGGCGTCCTTCAGAGACACTTATCGCCGTAGGGAGGGCCTGTACGAAAAAATTTTATAGGAACTTGTCATCTTATTTTTTCATGTTCTGTCTGCATCCGAGAGATATCCCAAATTTTCCCGGACATCCTGTATATTTTTGATAAAACAAATAACCATTAAAGAAAATCGAAGTAAACGAAAAACGTGTCTGCTCGTCTCTCGTTTTAGTACGACTAACCTTGGTATCAAAATGAGCAGTATTCTTAAAGTAACTTAAAACTAATAAATATTTTATTTTTGGCAAAAATAACACATATGAGGCCTTATATCTCGAAAATCACTATACATATTTTATTTATTTCTTTTCTTATAGCTGTTTTACATTGACAATTTATTGATCAATTAATTGATGAAGTCGCTTCATCAAGAAATTGGACAAGTGTAATGCACCAAATCAGCTGTCAAATAACTTCATCAATTTATTCATCAAGTTCTTGACGAATTGGAGCATGTTCTAATTTTCGTCAATTTCTTCGTGACGTTCGGATGTACCAACCCTCATTACAGGTTATGTTATTGGAATATGTAAATAATTGTGTGGCGTCGTGCTAGTTTTGCATTGTTTTTACTGTTTTGTTATTTACAAAAACTAATATTTATATAATATGTGTCAGAACGGTACCGCTGTTGTATCATTACAATTATGAGTGGAAAGGTGACATTTTTGAAATTTATTTGCTTCTTTGATTCATTGGTAGAACTGATCCATACGTCAAAAAACTTGACAAAGTCTGTAGCAGTTTAAAACCACACTGTTTACCAATAAATTCGTGAATTAATTGATGAAGAACTTCGTCAATTTATTGATGAATAAATTGTCAACGTAAAACAGCTGTTATATATAATTATACCACCTCGTGGGAATTTTCCCGTTCTTTTTATTACACTCTGTATCAGTATGTAGTTTTATTGAGAGCACATCTGCGGAATATGTAATAAGAAAGTAAAGTAATGTGCAACAGTTACATACTAAAACAGATGTTATTTAATCCTTACTAAATTATTTTCCTTGTCATATACGACCCGCATTTTGCAGACCGCCCGGTGCCGTAAAAACGCCACCCGAGACGAATTCTCCCATAAATTTCTGGAAATATGGCATATTACTTAGACCTTACTGAAAGAACTATTCGTCTTGGTCTCCTGAAAAATGGATGGAATCTTATTATTCTTAATAAAATATGAGCGCCAATTTGTATTGTGAGGGTACGTGCGCACTATTTTAATATTCCATCAACATTTGGGTACAGTTTTATAAAATACCGTAATATGAAACTTCTACATACGAATACTTATTTGAGAATGCATGTTAGAAATCCCCCATTTAAAAATATTAAAAAATCTGTGCAAATGTTTTCTTTTTATGTTTCACTTTTTTGTTGACATATAAAAAAATACATTCTAGCTGTTAACAGAATCACTTTTAAAAAAAATTTTGCCAAGGAAAGTAAAATCATGTATGTACCTGGGAAGAACGATATTAATTAAAAAGTAAATTCGTAGTCCATAAGGTATATGATTGTAAATACCTATGTACCGTTTTGACTTTTGCCCAATATAGGGTGCTTACAAACGTGGAGATTTATTAACGAGAGATGTCTACAACTAGACGAAAGAATACGGTTGCTAAAATTACCTAAAAATGGGGGAAAAGAGTATTTTTTTAACAATTGTCTGAGTTTTGATGACATTTCAAGTTTTTAGCTGATGTAAATCCACTCGGATTGATTGATCCTACTTGTATTACTTAATATGATCTTTCCGAAGACAGTTGAATATGTATAAAAAGGCCTAGCAATACAATTTAATGAGTTTTATAGGCGTCTCTAAAAGAGTTTTCTGCTGAAGGTAAAAAATAATAATAATTTGTATATAATGTGTAGAAAATTTGTATTATAGGTATATTCATTTGACCAACAACATATTTTAATTATTTATGTCCTCAAACAATGTTATTAGGTATATTTTGGTTATGAGTATATTACTGCTCGGCAAGAACCAATGGGAAGGTATGAACATATTCTTGCCAGGAAAGGATGATAAAAGATTGTTAAACAGTTTAGGTTAGAAAAGTTATTAAATAAAAATCAACAAAATAATTCCGCATTACTGCACTGCACAGCCTGGCAATTCATCAACAACTAAAATTTATGGCCGGTCGCCCAGTGCGACTGTATCTGTGCACCGTTTGTCTCCGCATTCTTCAACTGAGCGTATACATTTCTACTACCTCCACGTTTAGTTCAACCAGACCTGTATATGGGTATGGCTAAATAAATATGGAAACAAGTTTTTCAAATATTTCAAAACCGAACCTGGTACATGCTACCTGGCTCTCTGGTCTAGATCGGAAAGACTATACCACCGAATAGTAATAATCTCACTCTACTTTTGTTTGTACTGTACAATACAGCTTGTGTCAAAATTCGCGTGTCATTCGTTCACTGGTGCGGACCTAGTTTGGGTCAAATTATGTGTTATACATTATATATATTATGTTACAGTTACCACGAATTGATGGGTATACTATTGATAAACGGTGAGTGTAGACAAAATGCTGGGGCTACAGAAAGAACGAATTCGCGGGAATCATCCCTTTTACCATGTATTAAGTGTAACACTAATTCGAAGAGTTTGTTATGCCAGTTAATTACAGCCCAATCGAGGATGTTATAGATACTATAAAATTTTGACACCTGAAATTAAATAATAGTCTTAAATTTGCCAACAAAATTGTTTTGCCTTAAAATAAACAGACACTCTTTTAAGTTCAATTATAAATGAACATTTTTCAAAAAGAAGAAAAGGTATGATATAAGACATTTCACTAGATTTAATTTCTAGAACCTCTTCCGGAAAAGTTAACAAAGTGTCTTTATAGAGTCAAATGTATTGTAGTGTGTAGTCTTCACCACCACTATGTAATGTAATTAATTTTGGAACTTCACATTCCTTGTAAGGGCATGTTTGCTGTGTTCTCTAACGCACTGATATAGTATCGCCAGTGCTTAATATTTGTGATGTTCTTGATTTTGGATACTCTAATTGCACTAAATATTTTCAGTTGATGACAATAAAAAATAATGTAATTGAAAAATCTGTCCAAAAATGAATTTGATGTGAATATGGATATTCAAAGGTTTAATAGTCGCTTATAGGTACAGTTTATCTATTACTGCTGAACATAAACTATCACTGTTTTTGTTTATTGATCTCACATAAAGCAAGCTCCTTTATAAGGACTTTTAATACACCCAAACTCAGTTTGCAGATCCTCTAATAGACGTGAAATATATTTCTCCTAGAAGCATACTTATTTATCTTGGGACATTGAACTGTGAATAAGTCAAGGAAAGTAATTTCAAATACTTGTATGTAATACGTCAACTGGGTAGGTTTGGTGTTTGACCATAAAGTTCAACCTTCTTAAAACCATTCTCCTCAATTGGTGATGTAGAAATCAATTGCCCTGATTACTTGTGCTTGAGTTTTATTTATTCCAATGGTTGTTACTTTCTTGATTGAAGTTCTTATGCCAATCTGTTATTCCTCATATTTGTCCGCAGAATTGACTTGACTGCAACTGTCCAATAAATAGCACTGAAACACTGCCCTTGTCAATTTGTGTCTTGAACTTTAGCAACATCAATTTCTCAAGAATGGATGTTGAGCTATGTTGGATAATTTGAATCCACTCTATTCCTCCTGTTGCATATTTGGCCTATGTTTGGCTTCAAGTAATTAAAGCAGGTTCCAAGTTGCTCAACTGGACTTCGAGCTTTTCGTGATGACAACACGACTTCTAAAGGAAAGTATTAATGATATACCTTGTATTCGGAAATATGTGGACAACTAAAAATGCAAAAATCACGTGTACTGACATTTTCAAATAAAAAAAGAACCATCAGTTGAAAACAAGATAAGAATAAAATATTTGGAAAATAAAATAATCGTTTATAAAAAAAATGAGAAAAAAAGTCCTCCCTGGACCACTATACTACCGAGGACTTGATATATTATCAATTATGAATTCATCAACAGCAACCTATTGTGATTATACTTTTGTATTCTACAAAATTGATTTGTTATCTAGATGTATAATTTTAGAAGATTACTATCTTATTTGCATTAAATAACCTTGAACAGATATTTAAGATCTATAAAATGGTGTTAGTAATCAATCGTCTTATTCTCGTAAATATTACTGCACGTTTCATAGCCATAACAGCCTTATAAAAGTGAATCAGACAAACATTCCATTTAACTTGGCATCCTCAAGCAATCATTTCCACGTCTGGACATAAAATAATATTAGTACTTAAAAGTCGATTATATATTTATGACCAGCAGATGTTTTACGGCTATTGTACGATAAGATAGATAGAACTCGTTTCATTTTACTGCTTTTCTACTCTAACAAAAACTAATTAACCCTTTACGTTATACGGATTAATCACGGGGTCAATTATATAAAATTACCACAAGTATCACACACTGAGGAGGTGGATAATTGTTCACAATTAAACTAAATAAATAATTACGGAACATATGTACTTGGATCTCGGAAAAATATAAACAACACAAGTTGTCTTAAATAACAATGAGACCATTTTTATCACAATCCATAAGACGAAGAAGCTTGAAGCCAAAAACTGTACAATAATAAATATCTTCATGTCAACATTGGATATTATTTTGGTTAAATACCAAACCACATCAGTATACACTCATGCTAAATCTACCATCGCTTCATATAGTGGTGGAAAAAGAAGCGTGGTTAGCACTTAAGAGAACAATAACGACTGGAGAGGTAGTCCCTATTCCACGATTATAGAAACATCTATGTTGGAATCAGTTCTGGGAATGGTATCTAACAAGATGGTTCCAAGGTTTCACTTTCATAAGTCATTCGAGACTCGAATAGAGGATCAAAGCGAATGGGAGGAAAAGTTTTATACCCTGGAAAATGGAATCTGGTATGGTTTACAGACGGCTCCGAAACGACCAGAGGGGTGGGTGCAGGAATATAAGGACTCAGACCCAAATGGAGTGTAAGCTATAGTCTAGGGAGGTTTCCCACTGTATTTCAAGCAGGAGAGGTTACAAACATAAACTCCAAACCGGCTCAAGGACACCTCAGCTGTACTGCCTGCCAAATATTCACAAACCGAATCTGCCTCTTCGACCGATAGTGAGTGCAATTGGATCAGCAACACACCCCCTGGCCCGATATGTCGCTCAGGTGATAAGGGACTTAGTAGGGAGGACAGAGCATCACGTTAAAAACGCCGGAGACTTTATCGACAAGATTCAAGGAATTGAACTACAACCAGAAGATATCCTGGTGAACTTCGATGTTACATCCCTATTTGTGAAAGTACCCATCGACGAATCCCTGAAGGAACTGCATCGAAGACTAATCGCAGATGACAAGAATGAGAGACTAATGGATTTAGCAAAAGGTGCATAAAATCGACCTTCTTTGCATTCCGGGACCAATTCTACGAACAGACGGAGGGAGCAGCAATGGTTTCACCGTTATCTTCAGTCTTGGCCAATATATACATGGAAGCCTTTGAGAAGAAAGCCTTGGAATCCACAACGTTGAAGCCTAAGTTCTGGTACCGATATGTTGACGACACCTTCATCATCTGGCCCTATGGACGCAACATCGCAACGGATTTTCTGGATCACATCAATGGGATTCATCAAGATATCCAGTTTACCATGGAACTAGAGAAAAATACCGCCCTTCCCTTCTTGGATGTTTTGGTTCAGAGGAAACCAGATAGCACAGACAGATATCTGAATGCGGAATCCCACCACCACCCAGTCCAGAAACAGGGGATCATAAATACCTTGATTCGTCGAGCGCGGATCATCAGCGAGCCAAGACACTGGGCTGAGGATCTAGAACACCTACGCACGGCCCTGAGAGGGAATGGCTACACGGTGAGGAATATCAAACGAGCTATCAGGAGGAGACATACGTCCATGGAGAAACGGGAGTACTTAGCGACGACGTATCTACCTTACGTGAAAGTAAAAAAAAACACAGTATTCAGCACTGTAAAAAAGGTGGCGGCAGAGTTTCCAAAGACCTGCTACAACGACCAGCTCCAGGGCTCCAGCGTGTACAGTATTGCTTGCTCTTGCGGAAAAGTCTACTTAGGACAAACAGGAAGGCACATCAACACGAGGTTAAAGGAACACAAAAGTGACCGGATCAGTCCACTGATCCGGAGCCCTTCTGTAGCACACCTTCCAGTGTGGTCAGGGGGGCTCTGAGCAGATAGACTGAATCAGAACATAGGAAATACTGGGTTTAAAGACCAGGGCAAAGTCATGCGAAGGAACTTGTGGAATGTCATTTATAGAAGAACGAATGAGTTGCTGAGCTTGAATAAAATTCGGCCCAGGAAAATAACGGGACTTATAATGAGACACTGTAACTTTAGGAAACATCTATGCAAGCTAAGGCTTGTAGACAGCCAGGTCTACCGAGGCGGATGGAACTTCTCTGCATGTCCTGGGCGAGTGTTTCTGAGAAAACCTCTTCTGGAACACAAAGAGCTAAAAGAAATGTTGGCAAGGAAGCTTTTGGAATTTGTTTAAAAGGACAAAACTAGAGCCTAACCACAGGTACAAGAAGAAGAAGAAGAAACCACATCAGAATATCTAAGTTTTGGAAAAAGGTACTATAAATTATTGAGATGCAAGGCGTCAAAGATTAAAACCAAATTTTATCCCTATATTTTCTAAAAAATAATGTATTCAAATTTTGAACTGATAAGTTTTTGAGTATTCTAAATACGTTTGAGTTGTTAGTTGTTTGCCATCTGGTAGACGTCGTTGGCATAATATACCTCTTTTGAGGTTAGGTTTTTTACAGAAATTTTCAAATATTGTAGGTAATCTAAAATATATTTTTACATTAAAAAGCGCTATTGTTGGTTTGAATATCCAAAAAATACCAATAATGGTGCATTTACCTTAATATATATTTTTTTAACCGGGACAACTTAGTAGATACTACTCGGGTATAAAAGTTACATTTCTTAGGCATTAATTTCGTCACATATTTGTGAAACAACGCAGTAAACTGGTCAAATTTGTTGAATCTTATCAAGTGGAATTACACCCCTTCAAACTAAAGTTTTGTATTTGTCACCAGATGAAGCGGTATCAAGTTCGGATATACTATGAGCTTTAAACATCGCTCACTTTATTCAATAGTTGAATAAAAAGTCGTTCAAACTATCACCCTTCCAGTCCGCTGGAGCAACGGGAAAAGTTTTGTTCTCGAAAGAGACAAATGAGTGTATGTGTTCTTTATCGTTAGATTTTTGCTGAACTCGTCTCTTCGCTCGTTCTGAATGGAGTACTTGCAAACTATATAAGAAATCAATATTTTTTATTTATCCTTTAAATTCCTGTTTGGCATAGTTTTCAACTTATAAACTCCGTAAAGTTTCAAAAATTATTACAGCAGGATAGAGTTGACAGAATGAGAAGACTGTAATTGGTTACGTTTTTTCTACTCGTTACAAATAACTACAACTGACACCATCCTAGCAATTTTTGTGACATCATACTGAATTATATTTCTTACTGCTTCTAACCCGTGTCAGATAATTATTATTTCTTCACTCTGATATGATTTTTATAATTTTATTATATTAAATATCATTGTATGTACCTAGTAGTTAATCAAGGATCTTCCATAAAGAGATTTGTGACAGATGGAACTGATATATTTGGTAGCCGTTGGTTCTAAATAACGCGATTTACAAAGATGGAATGATTTTCCTTTGAGCAACGCTTAGAAGTAGTAAAAGTATAGTGAAAATTTCGTAGAGACAGTTCGAAAAATCCGTACTAGGTTTGGACTTGCTTGCTTTCTTAAACATTTAAAATGAAACCTATCAATTAGAGACATGTCAGTAACTAATTGTTAATTTTCCCACTGAAATAAAAAAGTTGCCAACAGTTACTAAGAGTGGTAAAAAGTAACATTTTCCCTTGCTCCATAGTATTTTTCACTCAACACTATAATAATGCCATCTGCTTTTGCAACTCTTTTCTTTACATCACAAATGATTTGCATTTCGTAGTTCCAAGTTTTTCTAAGATTGCACCAATGTTCACCGTTCGATGTTTAGACAGAATGAGTTCCGGTGCTAATCTAGTCACATTGCCACTGCGCATCAGACACTCACGGACAAATTGAGCCAAGTGTGACTTCTGCGCATTAATTTTAAGTCAATCAAATCTGTGTAAAATCTAAATATGTTTTAACCACTTATTTTTTTATTATGTATTAGATTTTTCATAATACATCTTATATTATGAAGAAGTATATTTTTTGTGACCACTTCAACCATAAACAATTCAAGGACTTTATTACTTATTTATGTGAGCGTTTTCCAATAATTAATCCATAAAATCTACGAGTCCGTAATAAAATTATGGTGGATAGCAATTTATAATCCTAATGTAGACAACATTGTACAAAAATATGGTGTATCCTCTTATATCGTTCATCATAATTATGAAGAAGGCCACATTATACGGTTATAGAATGTGTATAAAATCGAACCTGTCTAGAGTTATATTCGACCGTGATCGATGGGGGAAGTTTGGTTCTTTGTAAATCATATTGTTTGCCGAGAAGGATAATGGGGTGATTCCAGAACTTTTTTAATTTGGTGAGTGTAATGAATAATTAAAGAGGGGAAAGTTTCGGGTTGGGCTAGATTTGGGACGGAGATTTGCTTAATTTATTTTAAATAAAGCTCCATGAAGCACAGTTGGGGAGTTTATAAGGCACTGTAGGCAAGTTTATTTGTTAAACTTTCAAGTATGTTTTTATTGGTTGATAAGGATCAGTCTACGAAATTGTCTTTAAAAGTTTGGCCGCATTTAGGGAAGGGAATGAACTAACTTAATCTATTGTAAAGTGATTAGAATAGTAAAGTAGAGTTCTGTATGTTCTGTTGCACACACAACTGATGTTAAAAATATTGAAACTTTAAAAGACATTTAAGAGCACGCAGTAAGTACCTGACTTCATTGTTTGAAAATATAGGGCGACTCTTCTCTACCCCCTGAGGTGGTTTTTATTTTAAACTTAATTTTAAAAATTACCAAAAAATATCTTTATAATAAAACTGTAAGTGATGCTGAAGTTAATAGGCTAGGCGTCATCTGTTTTGGTTTGGGGAATCGTATATCCACGGAGATTTTTGAATATTTGGCTTTTAAATACCACTAAAAATGAAAATTTGTCTATGCGCCTAAAAAAAACGTAGGCCTATTCAGATTTTGAAAAAAAAATTGAAAATTTTCAAAATTTTGCACAGCAAAAACCAAAGCGTTTAGATACTTGATTATTTAGTCACATATAGAAGGGCTCTCAAGCTTTCAAACGCTTTTTGAAAAATTGGAATCCATCAATTAGGAGAACTCTGGCGTTTGTTTAAATATTGGTCGAATTTTTGTACTTATAAACAATTAGAATAACTCTGTAAATATTCAATCAAATCAAAGCAGGTTTTAAAAGTTATTGGAAAGACACTTCTTTAAAAAAAAAAACAGATCGATTCGTCGATTAGTTACGTAGTTATAGCCGATCAAAGTTAACCGTCATTTACACTAAATGTACTGGGACATCCGGGCTAATTTTTCGAAAAATACCTTTAGTATTCCGAGTACTTACCAGGTCTAAGTTTGCAATACATTTCTTCATTGGCAACCTACTTTAAAACGTATTTAAAGTTATTTATGCAAGCGAGAAATTCAAGAAAATCGTACGGGTGGAGGCGGTGGGGGAAGCAGAGAGCGCGGCCGCTTCAGCCTGCTTGAAATTGAATCGGCGAGTTCAAAATCACGACGCGCTTAAAAATTTTTAATATAACAGCTTCTAGAGGTCCGATTTTGATGATTTTTTTTTAAACCGATGGCTATTTAAAAAACAATTAGCATATTTTCAAATGCCTCTCGTTAATAATTATTGATCTTTCAACAGTCCGATAATTATTTATCTTTAAACTTCCTTTAATTATCAACTTTAATTTTTTATTGTATCAAAGGTAAGTGCATAAACTTATATACTGTTCATCAAAGATCAAAAAAAAAATATTTAAATATTCTAAAATTGTTTCAACAGCAATTATTTTCAAAATATGTCTCAAAATTAGTAATATAATGAGTTAATTTCTCATTTGCTTATATTTTAAACAATAAATAATATTTGAATTATACTTTAATCACAAATGAAATGATGATTAAATTAATAAATTAATTATAAAATATCAATAATAATGCATACTTAATTGCATTAATAAATCAGGATTTAAAAAATATATACAAATTTTTGTTTTAATTTATGAATGTATATTATATTTATTTATAATGTATAAAAATATATATTAAATTCGAAAAATGTTTAAAAAAGCGCTAGAGCTCTCCTAATTGACGGATTCGAATTTTTCAAAAAGCGTTTGAAAGCTTGAGAGACCTTCTATATGTGATTAAATTTTCAAGTAGCTAAGGACCTTGGTTTTTGCTGTGCAAAACTTTGAAAATTTGCAAATTTTTTTTTTAAATTTGGATTGCAAAATTATTATGCAAAATCTATCGAACCGATTTTGATGAAATTTGGTGTGATGATTCTACATAACATGAAGTTTTCTCGAGCCAAGTATGAAGGTCCTATGCCAAATTTAAAGACCCAAAAAAAAAATGTAAAAAGTAATGTCTTTTAACTCCATTATTGGCGATTTTTTCGTTTTTTACAATAATAATCATGATTTATTCGATTTGTAACTAGTCATATTTTGTAAAAAAAATAATTACAAACACTTTTCCCTCTTCCATTTTCGCCTAAAATCAACTCTTGAAAAGATACATAATTAAATAGGAAGAAAATATGAAATTTTTCGAATTTTTTTAACATATTGCTCTGCCAAAAGTTAAGCCCACGTTTTTTTATGCGGATAGAAAAATTTTCATTTCTATTGATATTTGAAAGCCAAAATGTCAAAAATCTCTGTAGATAAGTATACGATTCACCTAAATGTGCACTTTTTTCTTTTTGAAACAGATACCGTCTGGACTATAAGTCAATATCTGTTTATAGAAAATTCTATTTAAAAACGATTTTAAACTTTGAAACTTGGTCTAAATAAGCGAACATTTATTTGTATATCCATTGTTACGTAAAGAAGAAAAAATTAAACTTTTCTATATCAATTGTCATTCAGTCATTCATTTTAAAGTTTAATTTCAATTATAATTGACGCGAAATTATTTATTTTTTAATCTATCTATATAATAAATTATGACATTTAAATGAAGCCCTCGTATTTTAATTGAGTTGTCAAATATCGGTATCTCAATCTCCGAGAACATGAAAAAGTTAACACCACGGACTTTCAGACAACGGAGTGCCTCATTTTGTTCGACGATATTAGCCAGAACAGTTATGTCACCTTGAATTAGAACAGTACAAGAACCGACATGACTTGGAAGTTTGAGGAATGAACGCTCTTGATTAGATTGAGAAACTATTTGGAAACAATACGTTCCGCTCTAGCGGTAATTAGTGTTTTATGGATGTGCAATGAATAATGATATCTACTGGTGTTAACGCTTTCAACGCATGATAAAATATGGCTAGCTACTAATTGAAAAGGTACTTTGAAGGTTTTACTTCAATAATAATTAATCACATAAGTAGTTTCAGATCTCCCGCACATTCTCCAGAATCATAATGATAATTATAAGAAGACATTAGCCTCCTTGGTAATCAATCTTAAATCATCTCAAAAACAGTTTTCCGGGGTGTAACATTGCACATTGCGACAAGCTTTAAAGCCAAATTACATTTTAAAAACACAATATAGAGGGTGTATGGTATAGATTTGTTATCACTTTCGTAAAAAAAACACAATTGTAAAAAACAGAAATTAATGTTATACACACACAATGAACGTAAAATTAGTGGATTCCAAATTATTTTCTAGTATTAATTGGAAGCGTTGGTTGGTAGTTTATTTAATTGTGTTTTTGAAAATTAAACACTATGCTTTATTCCATTGAGATTTAGTAAAAAAATTTCAAGAGACAGGGAACGTAGCCAATAAAAAACGAGAAATTGAAAAACCTATAGTCAATGAAGCTAGTGAAGTTGCAGTTTTGGGACAAGTTCATCTTGATCCTACATTAAGTACGAGGCAGCTGGCATCTGTGTCTGGGACCAATCGAACTAGCATACAAACCATTTTGAAGAAGAATAAATTCCATCCATACAAAATACATTTAGTCCAGGAACTTCATGGGGATGATTATGATCGCCGTTTGCAATTTTGCGAAAAAAATGAGTGAGCGAGCAGGGAACGATCCACAGTTCCTTTTTAAAATCTGTTTTTCTGATAAATGCAGTTTTTTTTTGAACGGGACGGTAAATCGTCACAATTGCCGCCATTGGTCCGATTCAAACCCAAGAGTTTTTCACGAGGTGCATACACAGCAACCGGAAAAATTAAATGTATGGGCTGGAACTTTCGTTGACCAGCTGGTGGGTCCTTTTTTTCTACCTGGTAATTTGACTGGCCAAATGTATTTGCAATTACTGGAAGGCGCTATTGACCCTGCCTTGACTTATATTAATGAAAATGTTCCAGAGTATGATGAAGACCATTTGATTTTTCAACAGGACGGTGCTCCTCCGCATTATGCGTTAATTGTCCGTCAGTATTTGGACCAACGTTTTCTATGGAATTGGATTGAGAGAAGAGGAAGCATTGAGTGGCCTCCACGGTCACCGGATTAATCGCCCCTTGATTTCTTTTTGGGGTGATACCTAAAAAGTAAAATCTATAAAACACAGCGTCGCTGGAAGATTTGCATCAAAGAATCGTCGACGAATGCGTTCGAATCACTCCGGAAATGCTTCAGAATGTGCGCGAAGGTTTCGAACAAAATCCTTATTCTTGTATGGAAGCGGGCGGTCATCAGTTTGAACATTTAATCAACTAGGTAGTAACTAAACATAATTTAAATTTTAATATGTAAATTTTTTCAAAGTATTCGATGGAACTATAAAATTTAAAGCCTGTTGTAAAGAGAATTGTAAGAGCTTTCAAAAGAAATATTACTCAACCCCCAATGCCATTTAAATATTTTGGGGTGATGCTTACCCTTGCTTGGGGGTGATAGTGGCGGAGTCGAAAATACCAGCAAAGAATGTCCCCCTTTATCTTGACGCAATTCCAGAAAATGTCTCTGTTTCGTTTTCATTTGGCCACCCTATATTTACCTAAATTACTAAAAGATCCATTGAAGATAAATCCTTCAAATTTGGTGTGATTTCCTAGAAATATAGCGACAGTGGAAAAATGGTAATTAAGTAATTTGGCCCTTAACATTAACTTTAAAGGGTAGTAATATAATATACATGTGAACCGCCCACATGAATCCTAAATACACATTTAGTAAGAACTTTGAAATAAAAATTAATGGCAGAAAGGGTTGCTGCGAAACAGATTGAGGTAATATGCCTGAGGGTATCACCAGTTAAAGGTAAAATCAATGTTTTGCTTTGATAATACTTCTCTGATTTCCAAATGAAGGTATACATTCATTATGTCAAGAAAACTTGTGACGCGCTTTCCCTCGGTTCTCTCTCTATGGATCGTTCGATGTAAATTTTATTACTTTTAACTATGGTGTGTACACCCCCTGTAATTTAATTTTTCGGAACGGTCTTCTATTCCTCGGACTGGACTCTAAACGATGACGTTAGTTAATAATTTAAATAGTCGGTTTTTAATCTCGGGCGCCAGTTTCCCTAAATTTTGACGTGGGGGAAACTCCATGTATCCCTTACCCTCGGTTTAGAGTAAAGTGCACAGGTAGCTACAGTGAAGAAAATAAATTCCAGGGGTCAATGAATTTCTTTTAGGAGAAAACGGCAGAGAGTACGGCAGAGAGTAATTTTCTCAGTGTAGTTTTATTTTAGATATGAATTTTAACGGGAGCCCTACAAAACGATATCAGCGTTTTTGCCGTTTCGGAATGTTATCGTTTTACCTCGACGGTGAAAGAAATAAACCTATTAAGTTTTACTAGATTTATTCACACAGGGAAAATATTAATACTTATCACAAATACATATAATGTCAATTTTTATTCCTACCCACTACTAAACGACTGAAATTATTTACAAGTCTATTAACAATAATTATATACAAAATCAGTGTGGAAGAGGCAAAATTAAAAAATTATGGTTCTGGATTTTTTTACATTTTTACTTATCACCTTTAGAAAAGAAATAAATATTTGCAAACGGGATCGAAATAAAATAATTATTACTCTACAATCGTAAACGGTTTTTACATACAAAGGAAAAGTTGATTTCAAACGGTCTGACTAAAATATTTATAGACGTTTTTTACTGGTCCCCGCTGATTCTGAAAATAATAATAATAATAATAATAAATGGTCTTTATTCATTGTCAGTAAGTATACAATGAAAAGGTGAAGTATCAGCCAAGGCTGCTTTTCAACTTAACCTTAAATTAATTTAAATTTATACAATAATTGTAGCAATAACAAAAATTACATAATAAAAAACACAGAGAAACATTACCTAATAAAGAACAAATCAGAAAATACTAATTATACCTTAATAATACATTAATAATAATAACAAAATGCTAACAATAAATGCTAACAATAAATAAATAAATGAACCCAAGTGAAGTCCGAAACCTGGCAGAATCCGTTTCCTGATAATTACCTATCCGTATGACACAGAAATTCTTTTATTTTCTTTTTAAAATTAAAAATTGAATAGTGTCTAAAATGTGGAGGCAAGTTGTTATAACACTTACTAGATGTATATGAGAAACTACGTTTCATAGTGGCAGACGAGTGTTTAGGTATAAGTAATAAGTGCTTCTTTCTCGTGTTAGTGTAATTCGAGTACATAAGTGTGAGTTTGTTGAATAGATATTCAGGTGTACGCATGTTTAAAATTTTATGAACGAGGCAAAAACCATGAATAGCACGCAGTTTATCGAGTTTCAACCAATTAACTTCAGCAAATTTATTGCTCACATGATCAAATTTACGCAGTCCTGTAGCAAATCGAAGACATGCGTTTTGTAATAGTTGCAATCTATTGGCATCGCGTTCCAATAGTGCAGGACCATAAACAGTATCGGCATATGACAATTTTGAGAATATGAGTGACTCGCAGAGTTGCAGTTTTATTTTAAAATCTAATATATGTCTATGAGAGTAAAGCTTTTTGAGGATATTATAACTTGATTTGGACAAATAATTAATATGTTTAGTAAACCTCAAATCAGAATCGATCCATACACCTAAATTTTTCCAGCTATCAACTATAGGCAACGCCTCATCATTTAAGTTGATATTCATTCTATCACGAATGATATCTCTTTTTGCCTTGAACCCAAAAAGTATCATAGCAGATTTATTAGCGTTCAATTTTAAATTATGGGCCAGTGATATATTATGTAGTGAATTCAGATCAGAATTAATCAACTGTTCTGCAGTATNAATCCAACGATTGCACTGTCGTGCGGGTTGAGACGGACGGTGGAATTTGTGTGTGGGTTACCAAGAATATTCTTCTCGGGCCCACAGTAATTCCACACTTAAAGTGTACAAATCTTTTCGGACTTGTACCCGGTTGGAACGGATAATAATAAGGAAAATAATTCTTACTAGGTTCACTGGTTATTCCGGGCTGGCTTCGGTGGAGAGTACTTGCTGGCGGTGGACGTCTGTTCGGTATTGAGTTCTGGATACGAACTGTCGGTTTCGGGGAATGTCGAGGACTTTTGTTGCCCAAATCCCCACCGGATTGACACCAGTCGTGGTGGGACCTCCACGTGACCAACGGCTTGTCAGAGTGGGGTATCGGCCGGTCGGACCCGCGAGTGGATATTTGATATATATGTAGAAAAATCAATAATTCTCGCCGCCGGGGTAAAATAATCCGAAATAAAAAGAAATATTTTTAAATTCAGACTTAATAAAAATCAAAAATAAAACAGGTTCATTACAAACTTTTATAAGGATCTAGCATGTTTTAGTACCTCAACCAGGAATCTATTAACATAGTAACGAAGGGTTATCTATATATCTAACAAATAAGGTGTTTGTATTGTGCTCTTCTTCCAAGAATTTTTGTACAAAATTGCCTTGGAGATAAATTGAAATTTGAATTTATCATCCACAAATTTGAACCTAATGTAGACACAACATAAAACATAATAATATAATATACTGTCGTGTCTAAAACGTAGTGGACAATAGTTGTGTTTATGTCAAGACAAACTGTGGTTGGTTATCCGTAAGTAATGTGTAGTTATTGTTACTGTCAGGCAAAATCTGATGGTGAATCATGCTACTTCGAAAATTTTATTCACTGTCGAATGGCATCAATTGATTATCGGGACAAACTGTCAACGAATTATAACGTGTAGAATTGTCGCAGGACCAGATTTATTGGTACAACTGATCTGGTAAGGCGTCATGCCAACAATTATTGAGTGTTAATTATGTTTGTTTTCTGGCAGTTTTTGAATTAGTGTACTGCTTTCTTCGTTTTGCAAAACAAATAACAACTGTTTTATGTAAAATACAGTATACGGATGGTATAGATAACACATAAACATTACACAATGCAAAAAAAAATAAAAAATAGCACGAAATCACCATAAACAATATTAACAGTAAACTCTCAAAAAACAGTTATTAAGCATATGCAAAATTTTGACTTATAAAAATCTAAAAATAAAAATGTTTGAGTAGGTACATAAAATTAAATATACATTTTTAATATTATAAGTTTTGTGACCGCTGATTTGGTCTCAACGGAAATCCGGTATTTTAGAGTGCACACTGAGAGAAATATATTTTAGACATAAATAGAAATGTATTTACCCTATATCTGCATTAAATAGTTTAACTGCTGTTATTAACATTTGGCATACCATACTGTAATACTAACAAGAAAAATTTACCTGTATTTGTCGATTATTAAGAAACAAGGATAAAATATAATTGGAATATGAAAATCCATTCAAATTGCTTAGAGTATTTTGCCGACAAAAGTGACTGATTTAACTGTAATTAATGACATATTTCGATTTTGTTTCGTATCACATTAAATAATTTAGTACACAATGCTTGTTTTTCTGGAGAGTTTTTAAAGTTTTTTGTTCGTTACAAAAAAAAAAAACATGAAACGATGTTAAAAATTTGCAAAATAACCTGGCTCGTAATTTAAATAGTGACATTTAACAAAATCATATTTTATATAATAAAATTATGCGCTTTTAATTAAATTATATCTAAATATCTCACTTATATTTTTTTACATTCAAGTCATTGCGTTCTAATCATCAAAATAAATCCCAGAACCACTTATTTCTTATGGATTGTTCTGATTTGAAGTAACTTTCTGTGAACTACACAAATCTAATATGGAAAAGTAAACGTGGTTTTATTTTAAAACCAGCAGGGTAAATCTCAGGGTAATTTTTTAAAATTTTTCATATTCTATATTCAGACGCCATTATCTCGAAAACGGTTAAAGATAAGTATAGGTTATGTTACATAACAAATGATCAGAATTCCATGAAGAATTGAATAAAAATACAACAAAATGGGGTTGCCATTGAAAAAAGTTGGCCTTGATTTCATAACTTTTTTTTGGGCCACCCTGTATAAATGAAAATTGCTTCAGAAAATGCGCAACTAAAAATATAATTCGACGTGTTTGAGCTATTTTTCAAATAACGAACATCTGATTTTTAAATAAATATATTCCATACTTTTGTCGCTCACGGTATAAAGGAATATATGAGGGACAAATGGAAACTGCAAATCGGTCTAAGAGTAAAGTACCCTTATTTTCAACCCTGGTGAGAAATGTTTTAAAGAAAAGTTATTTCCCTCTAAAAGATTAGCCCGAATATAAAGTTTCAGTTCATTATGTTGAAAAAGCGATTCCTGACAATTTTGCAACTTTCCCTCGTACCTACCATAATTCGAGCGAAAACATTCATTACTGAATTCACGTTTTTTTTTTTTTAGTACACTTCTACAAGAAAAACGTTATAATTCCTGAAAACAAGTTGAATCAGGAATTAATAAGGCCGTTATAAAAAATGATGTAGAAAATAAGAACTTTGGTGCAAAGTTTATTTTATGTTCAAGAATAATTTAAATGTTAATATTAATTTAATGTTATCAAGAAGTATCGCTTACAATGGTTCACCTAGAAGTTGGGTTTTCCGCAATCAAAAAGTTTGATTGTTAATATCAGTTTTCTTTTTGTATTTCTTATTTGTTTTTTTTTGTATTGCTTTGTTAAAATTGTTTCCACCTTATAGCAACCAGGGTTAATATTTTTTGAACCAATGAACTATAACTGTTAATTTAAGAAGTAGTGTATACGAGGTTTACTATTTTACTTAGTTTTTATATTATTCTTGAACATAAAATAAAGTTTGCACCAAATTTGTTCTTATTTTCTACACAATTTTTTATAACGGCCTTATTAGTTCCTGAGTCAACTGTTTTCAGGAATTATAATGTTTTTCTTGTAGGAGCGTACTAAAAGAACGTGAATTTAGTAATGAATGTTTTCGCTTGAATTAAGGTACGAGGGAACGTTGCAAAAATGTCAGGAATTGCTTTTTCAACATAATGAATTGAAACTTTATATTCGGGTTAATCTTTTAGAGGGAACAACTTTTCTTTATAACATTTTCCCTAAGGTTGAAAAGTTACTTGGGTCGATTTGCAGTTTTCGCCTGCCCCTCGTATATAACACACGTTTTATGAGGTTCGATGGGCGCTATTTTGATTTGACCACATGCAGAGATAACTGACAATCGAAGAAATTTATTTAATATTTTTCCCATGTAGTGCAAACTTTTTGGATAACACTGTATGTTTAGAACAGTTACTGCCAATATTCTTTAAATCCAGAAATTAAAAATCTTAATTTTAAAGCTTAGAAGTAAATTATGTCCATATCATCTATTCCCTAAAAAGTGTAAATCGACGCTTTAGTACGAAAATATGCTATCTCAGATTTCGGTTGGAAAACATGCCAAATCAAATTTCAGTTGGAAAACATGCTATCTCAAATTAAGCTTGGAAAACATGCTCAGATCTTTAAATAAAAACATGTTATCTCAGTGTGACTAGAAATTTAAGTCGGCACATTGAATGATTGAAACCGTGCATTTATAATAAACTTATAAAATATATTTTTAAAAAAGTAAAGAAAGTTTATGTTCAGGTACACTGTTTATTTTTTTTTATTCAACATTTTTCAATTAATTTTGTTAAGTTACTGTTATAAACGACAAAATTGTTAATTAAAAAAATAGAATAATATGCAGTATGCTGCAACACGTACATTACTCGACGTTTTTTGAAATAATAAATTATAAAAAAAATAGTGTATACCTTAATATATAAAAATGTTTGTTATTACTAAAAACTATTCGATTTTTTTCATACAAAGTTTGCTTTGATATAAAAATTAATAGCTCACTCTTACCTGATTTATAGTTACTACTCTTAATTTTGTTAATAGAGTTAACATAGTAACCAGAATATAAGTATAATGTATAAAGTTGAATGATATATCGATGCGACGGACGCATATGATTTGCACGTGCACATTTCCGCGGTTCCCCATACACACATGTTTATCTTCAACAGATCATAAAGTATCGGTAATAAAAGTGTCGCATACCTACATTTCATTTCCAAAATCTATGCAAGGACGCGGCTACCTTGTTTTTATTGAGGTGCAGTAAGAACGATTCGGACCCGGAGTTTAGGGCCTGGCTTGGTCCACTATATAAGTCTTTTTATTGCAGTCTCTTTAGGCACACACAATTATTTTCAGAACAAATTGTGCGTCCCAGATTTTATGAAAAAGAAAAATAAGTGTATCAAGAGTAGCGACTATAAATCAGATAAGAGTACGATATTAATTTTGATATCAAAACAAACTTGTATGAAAAAAATCGAACAATTTTTAGTAATAATAAACATTTTTATATATTTAAGGCATACACTATTTTTTTATAATTTGTTATTTCAAAAAACGTCGAGTAATGTATTGCAGCATACTGCATATTATTCTATTTTTTTTAATTAACAATTTTGTCGTTTGTAACAGTAACTTAACAAAATTAATTGAAAAATGTTAAATAAAAAAAATAAAACAAACAGTGTAGGTACCCGAACATAAACATTCCTTACTTTTTTAAAAATATATTATATAAGTTTATTATAAATGCATGATTTCAATCATTCAATGTGCCAAAATAAGTTTCTAGTCACACTGAGATAGCATGTTTTTACCTAAAGATATGAGTTAGCATGTTTTCCAAGCTTAATTTGAGATAGCATGTTTTCCAACCGAAATTTGAGATAGCATGTTTTCCAACCGAAATCTGAGATAGCATGTTTCCGTACTAAAGCGTCGAAATACCTAAATCACGCGATATAATTGACAGCGCAACACAGAGTCTTGTATACATACCTCCCGTAAAAATGAAACACATTAATCATAAAAACATTTCTCCCTCGCGAGTAAATCAGATACAACATCGAGTTTTATCAATCCATTACTTATCCGAAAACAGGGATTGGCTATAGCTTGTAAATTAGAATTCTCGTTTCTTACAAGGAAAATGAAAGGTCGAAATCTCTGGGGACTTCTCTAAGCACCCTCATTATCACTCGCTTTGCCAATAACTTGTCTAAAGTTTTGTTCCCTCATTAAGAGATTTTAGGGTGGGTTTTTTATTAGTGTCTGATAAACAGGAACAAAAAACGAATCGATAATTTTCAAACAACTAGCTGCCCTCACTGCTAAACAAGGGTCACAGAATAAGACAAGGGTGCTTTTTAAATATGTGATGCAATTATAGTAAAAAAAAACACTGTTGTAAGATTCAACTAAATATAATACAAACATTTATGCTAATTATACGAAAAAAGTGAAAATAAAGTTTAAAACGAAAAAATTATTCTGATTAATGTCTGCAAATATATTCATATTTTATTTTAAGAGTCAGAATAAAAGCCCTAAAATGGCATAAATTGTATAAGTGGGTAAAGTTTGTTCTTAACTTCGCGCTTAATGAACTGGAAATTAGTTAATTCTACAAATTTGAGATAAAATGGGCCCCTGTGATAAAGTTCGGTTTTCATTGTGGTTGGATTGTGGACTATAAGGAATGTCCATTACAAACTGTATGTGTTATAATAGAAAGACGGGCCAAAAACGGTTATACAGACACTTAACCATAATATTACAAGAATCTTATTTATATTTATGCTTAAAAGTAAGCGTAATTTGTAAGCATATCAACAAAATGCTTTACACTCGTCGCTTTCGTCTTTTTAGATTAAAACGATATTTGGATAACCACGATCGGCGCAGTGAAAGGAATGAAATGAAATTTTAAAAGTATTTGACGACGATCCTCGGCTAAGTACAGGAAGAGGTCTCGTCAACTTGGGGTACTTATGTAAATCGAAAATTTTAAAAGTTGGCAGAAATCCATACCATTTACAACCTGTGCAAAACTTAGCCATACCGCCTGATCTAAACCCCCTGGACTTCTATGTTTGAGTTTACTCCAATAGACACAACACCACATCTACTGCAGCGAATAGAAGACGGGTGTAATGAATTAAAAGAAAACCACCACATGATATTAGCTTCAATTAGTTCCATTAGTCGAAGAAATATATCGATGTGGGTGGTTCGCAATTTGAACAATTGTTGTGAATAGGTAACGTTAATTTTGTTTCTTGTTTAGTTGTTGTTTGGTAAATGTACATTTATTGTTATTTTGATTTAAATTGTTCTTATTTGTAAAGCTGGTCTCTCGGGAGGTGTGGAAAGAATTGTGTGGATGCGCTTGCAAGTTGTACTTACTTTTAAGCATGAACATAAATATTCTTGTTAGGAGTGTCTGCCACAAGGGGATTGTATTGGTATGAATAACTTGAGAACGGCGAATCTTGGGGAAAAAATTCAAGTTATCATTTTTACATATTTTGTGCATTAAATCCGTTACAATAACTTCTAAAAAATACAGTAGCGTAGGTTCTTTTATAAAAAGGGGGTGACCCCTGTTTAGTTGTATACCACTGGTTGAACCTTTATAGCTCATATTTTAAGGAATGCAGGGCCTACTACCATACATTATCTGTACCAATTTTTATTGAGATCGGTTAATAGATTCCGGAGATACAAATAAAAAATATATTTTTTTAACAACTTCAACACCCTGTATCTCTAAAACGAGGCCGTTCCAGACCTATGTTTATAAGGCAAACACCTACTATTTTATAGAGATCTATCTGTCTTCAAAGGTTTCTGCATAAAATTTGGACCACCCTGTATAAAATTATCATTCAAATTTTTTTTGATTATAGCTTTTGGGCTATTTGTCAGAAACAATTTTCTGGTATGAAGGTACACAGATAAGCTCAGAATTCCAAAATTCCTGGACCGTACTAGGAAAATTCCTATTCTTCTGTGGTCCCTCTGAAAAGCTTACCATTTATAATTGTTCTACTTTTTGTAGGGCGTACAAAAAGAACATGAATCAGTGAGAAAAGTCATGCATTTGTTTTTTCTGCCACACTTTTCTTAACATTTGAGTTAACTGTAAAGTTCTATTCATACTATTTTAATTAGCTTTTCAATATTATTTTAACAAAGAGAATAGTTAGAATCTGTCTCTCCATTTTTTAATAATACAGCACAACAGCTTACTGTAGCTTTATACCCATTGTACAATAATTCAGAATAGTGTCATTTTTATGCTATTTTATGTAATAATGACAAAAATCATGCCCCTGATTTTTAATCTCACTTTCATCGACATCTGAAGCAATGTGAAACAGTTGATGTCAATTTTTTTAAAATTTTCATTCTTTTTAATGATACTACTACCCCTTACTGTAATTATACACATAAAATCAAAAAAATTCTCGATCCTAATGGAAGAACATTGGTTCATTTGTCACTTCAGAGAAGTTCCGCCTTTATATTTTCCTTGTTCATGTTTTGACCCTAATATCAAGACACTTTAAAAAGCAGTTTTTGAGATTTCATACCGACAAAACCAGTGGAATTCATGATCACCATAACCCCATAACCCTATAACCCCGTAACCCCATAACCACCAACCCCATAACCACGTAGCTGCATAACCTCGTAATCATGTAACTCCATAACACGGGTTGTGTGAGGATGTAGTCATGAAAATCTTTGAGAACATGGACGTCATATCTCAGGGTCCGAAACTGAATGACTGTGAGTTGGCAGGGTTTCCTTTGCCCCATAACTTCATATACTGGAGTGTATAGCCACCAAACTCTAAGGAATTAAGTCTGTAATTCTGTTGTAACTTTGTAATCTCTTAACCAGGCGCATGCAAGGTTCATGATCTGTGGCAAACAGATTTGTGTTACAAAGTACTAGGATATAAATAAAAAAATGTTCAGTTGATTTAGACAGATGTATGCATACTCAGACCAAAAGCTCATATGGGTTGAATGTCCCGAAGATTGGGAATATAAATTCTTGGATTTCTGAAGCATAAGATCCATGCAATACCAGAGTTTCATGGTTCTATACCCTCACAAAACCCGTTATGGAGTTATAGGGACACGGAGCTATGGTGTCATAGGATTATGGCATTCTGGTGCAATGAGATCGTGAAATTCAATGTTTTTGTAATCACTTTGTACTCAAGTCAGTTGAAATGTCGAAAATGGAATCTAGGGGATGTTAGGGGAACCCGTTATTTGAACGCAAAAGACGAACTCACCCCCAGCTTTTTTTACAATCGAACCTTATTTTCAACCAAATATAATAAACTTCTGCAAAAAATTAAGGGAGCAAATACATTTTTCGAATTTTTAGTGATTTTTCAGAATGCTGTATCTCAGTTAAAAATGATCGTATCGTATCGTTTTAAAAAAGTATTTTAAACCGCCGAATGTCTAGTTTCCAGATTTCTTAGCTCAAAATTTTTAGGAACGACAGTCAGCGAAATTCTAAGAAATAAGACTAAATTTTTCCTTAAAACATAATGTTTTTTAACCCCATTTTTGGCGATTTCTTCGATTTTTACCATAATAATCATGATTCATTCGATTTGTAACCAGTCATGTATTGTAAAAAATTTAATTAGAAACATTTTTTTCCTCTTCCATTTTCGCCTAAAATCAACTCTTGAAAAGATACATAATTAAATAGGAAGAAAGTTTTAACACATTGTGCCGCCAAAAGTTAAGCCCACGTTTTTTTTATGCGCATAGAAAAATTTTCATTTCTAGTGATATTTGAAAGCCAAAAAGTCAAAAATCTCCATGGATATACGATTCACCCAAATATGGGACTCTTTGAAACATATACCGTCTGGGCTAAATAATTATTTTGTACTTCGCATTCACAATGTGATGGTATGCAAAATAGCGACTAATTTTCCAAAGCGAGTCGAGTTCATACCCGGTTGCATATAGTAGTTGTTGGTTTACAAACCAAAGCGGAAACAGACAAACAGTTAAAACACTGTGGATACCAAACGAGATATTCCAATAGCATTTAATTAATGAAATTGCCACTCCCCAAGCTCATTACTTGGAAATTAATTACCAGTTTTTACCGCAAAAAAACAGGGGTAATTCCACTTACGATTCAATGCATGATGCAATATGTAATCTAAAAATACATCCCCCTTTGGAAGTTGTCGTTTTCAGGTTTTAGCAATACTATTTTTACAATATAAAACGTACAATTCAGTAATATTTCTCCCGAGCTCAGTCACTTAAAGTAATTAAAGAACCTGAACATCAATATTTTCCAGTGATCCTTGTTACATTTAAGTATTCTTTCGCCAACTGTAATAAAACTAGTAGCGCTATTCATTTGCCCAACATAAAACTTTCAGTCGCATCCATACCTTTCAGCTGGATGCATTCCCGGCAATAATGAGAGCCAATTTGAGACGCGCTTCAATTTTAATAGAGACTCGTCATGCATGCAGGCCGGGATCGGCCATTATGCTCAATATTGAAGTGCTACTCCTCCGCTATTGAATGTAAAACAGGAATTTTAGTTCCTTTTGTGTTATAAAAATTGTTTTATTAACGCAAACCTACGAATGTCACGAGTGGAGACTAAAAATGTGGATTCATTAATAGCAGGCAGGCTGTAAATATGAAAATTTGTTGCAGGAACTCTGTAGTAGTGACTAAAAGTCTTGCTGTATTGAATTTTTTTATTTTTTTATTCTCAGTCAACTTATCTCAGCTACACACTCTCCGTATTTGTAATAATTAATCCGTGGTATAGCGCTCCATTTTGTCTAACGCAATGTAGACTATTGATTATGTCATATGGTATGGAACTACAGTGTTGATGGGTTTTTATTGCATGAATCGTCCAAATGGTTATTTAGAATGAAAAAACCGCGGAGTGCTATTAAATTAGAGGGTGGAAATTGGAGATAGGGGTGAAAATGCGCCCCTTTCAGTTTTTTCATTGTAGCTCGAAAACGAAGCAAAATTTCGCTATAGTTCATAGGAGAAATTATTTAGAGAATTGAATTTCCCATGGAAGTAGCTTATTTAAAAAATTTAAAACGAAAATTTTATGCGAAATAATCGTTAATAAACAATTTGAAAAAAGCAAAAAATTCAATTTTCTGATTTTCTTTACTTTTTTGCCTATAGTTTTTTTTGAGTAAAGATAGGCATTTTGCTTCATAGAAAAAAAAGTAGATAAAATTTCCTTCAAAACAAGAGGTTGTAGAGTATTTTTGGATGAAAATTTAATGATATATGGCTGCTCAAACTTTTCTCCAATTTTTCGATTTTCGTCGCGTTTACCCTTATACGTTTTAATTCTCATTCTTTGCAAAAAAGGAAGGAACTAAGACGTTCAAGGATTTTCATCACATGACTTGTTCGAAGGGTCATTAAAGATGAAAAAACCGCGAGGTGCTATTAAATTAGAGGGATGAAATTGAAGATAGGTGTGAAAAAGCACTTTTACAGTTTTTTAAATATAGCACGAAAACGAAGCAAAATTTCGGTATAGTTCATAGGAAAAATTTTGTAAAGAATTGAATTTCTCATCGAAATAGCTTATTTAAAAAATGTAAAAGGAAGATTTTATGCAAAAAATCGTTAATAAACAATTTTAAAGACAGCAAAAAATAAGTTTTGATTTTTTTACTTTTTTAATAAAATAATAGTAAACACTTGAGAATTTAAGTACAATAAAGTTTATTAATAATGTATATACAGTGTGTCCACGGATGGAGTAGACAAGAGGAGAAACTCTTTTGTTTTTGACTTTATCGAAAAATGTCACTCTTTATTAAAAAGTTCTGCCCCTCGAAAAAATGAGACTGTCATACAAACATCTTAGAGTAGATGTACAGAGTACATTGAATTGTACAAATTGAATTTTTTGCATTTTTTTGTTTAGTTTAGTTTAGTTTATTGGTGCTAGGTATACATAAATATTTACACAAGTCAAAAAAGAAAGAAAGGGGAAAAGCGAATGAACATAATAGTGGGGACAGAGTCCTATAGTAAGAGTAAGATTAAAATCTAACGTCTAAAAATACAAAATCAAAATGTAAAATACACATACAAATTAGATACAATACAAACATTAACATAAATAGTCAAACGTAAAAATACAGTAAAGACTGACAATTGGAATAAATAGATGCAATATAATAAGATAAATAAAGCAACAGATAAGTAAAACAAGAATAGACCGGAAACAGATGGGATGCATCTACTGCATATTTGTATTTAAAAATTCATCTATGCTATAGAAAGCATGTCTTAATAAAAATTGTTTAACGTTACGCTTAAAACTATTAAAATTTAACGTTTTTATTTCATGTGATAAAACGTTATACAATTTAACACCCCAGTATGCTGTTCCATTTCTATTAAGCCTCAGGTACGCAGTATTAAGCATGTCTTTATATCTAGTACCGTGACAGTGAATTTCACTACGAGCTGGATACATTACGCTATGACTATTTACATAGAGCAAACACTGTAATATATATATATACAAGGGAGTGTTAGAATTTTCAACAAAATAAATTGCTGTCTACAGTCATCTCTGAATTTAAGTCCTGATATTATTCTTATGCATTTCTTTGCAAGCTGAATACACTACAAGCTGAAGTAGTATGACCCCAGATTAGTATGGCATAAGATAAAATAGAATGAATGAGGCCGTTTTATGCTGTAATCAAAGTTGGTACTGATACTTGATGAGTCAAATTATGTAGCACATACAGATTTTTTGAAAATTTGTGCAAACATGCGTTGTATGGTGATTCCATAATAGCTTAGGGTCTAGAGTTTTTCCAAGAGATCAATATCCCGCAAACTAAATATCATGGTTTCTGTCTTAGCTCTATTTAGGCTTAGATGATTCGAGTGAAACCAATCCTGCATCATTAACTCAGCTTGTTTGGTTCGACTTAGGAGCTCGGTCAGTTCAAGACCTTGACCCGTGATATTAGTGTCATCTGCAAACTGAATAGTTAATAGAGAATTATCAATGGAACGTGACAAATCATTCACGTAAATCAGGAATAGTACAGGCCCAAGCACAGACCCCTGTGGTACTCCTGCACTAAGAATGAGATAAGTAGACCTGTCATTGTTTTGGGTTACATATTGTTGCCTATTGGTAAGATATGATGTTATTAAATCGGTACTCTGAATTGTAAAGCCATAGTAATGCAATTTATTTGTAAGAGTTTCATAGGACACACTGTCAAAAGCTTTGGTAAGGTCTAAAAATTGTGAACATATAAATTGTCTTTGCTCAAAGCCAGAATTTATGAACATACCCGTATAAACTGTTAACAGATTTTCAAAGAAAAATTGGTTACTAATAAGTGAAACCCATCAGAAACTGATTTTACAATTATAAGGTACGTGCCTAAAACAAATATTGAAGTGAATTTTAACTACCTAATTTAAAACTGTCAAAAGTGACAGGTCTTTCTTGAACCATGGCACCCATTAGAAAATGTTTGGTTGTGTTTTAGATGGGCGCTTATAAGTAAATGGAATGGAAGAGTTAGCATATAATATACTCAAACACTTATACCATAAATTTTGTCAGACTGAATATGGCCAAAGGCTGCAACAAGTGTTTAGCAGTTGTCCAGAAATGTTACTGAACTGTTTGCTCATCGTTGGGGTTGCGATGTATATCGAAATTCAAATACTGAAGTCAGCATTTCGGAAGGTTTTCGGGAAATGTCTTTGATTATCAAGAAACATGAAGCTGTAAAATTAATTATTAAGAAAAAGTGTCAAATATTTCGGTTGGCATTAAAAACAAATCAACATCAATTTAGAGGTTTTTCTTAACATGTAAATCTAGGATTTTATTGCCGTTAATATTTTTTATAAAAAAACCTTGAAAAAAAAACTATATGAAATGGAAAAAATGTTTTAATCAAAATTTTCCCTTAAGAAAGGTGCTCTATTCAAACAACTTAAACTCTTACAATTGTTGTAGAATTCTATGTAAGTTGGTACGAAATTCTTAGGTGGTTTTAAAGTTCGCTTTACAAATCTTGTCTAGTTCCAGTTCCTAGCTTTTAATAATCTAAACTTTGAAATAATTTTTAATAATCTAATTTGAAACGTTTATGTCATGTACCTGTTAGAAATTGAAAAACTAAAACGGGAACAAAGCCATAGTGCAACAATAAAATTATGGAATTAATAAAATTTTTCAGAAAATGAACTTTATTCTTGTTCTTCACATCAAATTTTGATGATATACTGGGTAGGTCGAGAGAATCGCACCAAACTCCAGGAATGAATTCTACATGTCAAAATAATAAGAAAAAATGCAAATGTCATTAAGCGATTTTCATTTGTTTACGTAGGTACATTTCAATAAAAAATTAATTTATTTTCTCTAAATTTGAAAGAACTCCTTTTGTAACACGTTGTCATGTTCCAACTAGAATAGTTGTAAAGCCAATAAAACCAATGAAGAATTACTGCCTAAGAAATCTAAATTACTTTATGGTAAAGAATATAAACGTTTTTAGACCGTTGTTAGTGAAACTATATTAATAATATTTCCAAGAACTGGTGTGTTTTAAATACCTTTTATCACTTTAAAGAAATATTTATAATTTTTATCATTTATATTTTTTATATATCTTTTAGTCAGAATCATTCAGCCCTAACATATTGTGAACAAAGTATTGAATGTTGAAGACCACATTATTAGTGCGCAGAAAAGTAAATATAGGAGAATATCATCGATTAAAGGCTTATTTGAAGCAAATATCGAAAGGATATGTTCCAGAAAAATCTAAGAGATTGACAAGAGACGCTATTTTGAAATTTATTAGAGAAGCATCAAGTCATACATATCTTGTGGAAAAGGTAATATAGGAAAAAAATTGGATATATTATTGCACGTGCTAAATAAGTTCTTGTTATTGTATGTTGTTCTAGCAGTGCAGTGGGTGTTTTTGGAGGATTAGAAGAGATGAGTTGGTAAAGCTCTCGATAGACGATATAGATTGCAAAGGAATCGTTGTTGCAGTAAAAATTAACGAAACAAAAACTGGAGTACCAAAATCTTTTACTATTGTGGACGAAACTTTAATTGCATTGACAGTATATATCTTTGTGACCAAAAGAAATTAAAGAACGACGGTTTTGCTCTGACATATCGGAATGGTCGATGTACTGCACAACCAATAGGCAAAAATGCATTCGGTAGCATACCGTCCAGGATTGCAAAATGTCTCGACTACGCTGATGCTAAAATGTACACAGGTCATTGTTTGCGTCGTACATCGGCAACTTTTCTCGTAGATGCAGGTGCAGATATAACATTGAAATGACATGGAAAACGGAAGACTGATACTGTACCATCAGGATATATAGAAGATAGAATAACGTCCAAGAACAGAATATACCGTTTAATGGCAGGAGTCGAAAGAACTAGTGATGACAATTTTTCTGAATTGATTGTGAGGGAAAATGAACAACATTTATTCGATGGCAAAGAAAATTTAGGTAGTTTTTTCTTGTGTTACTGTTAAAGGTTCCTTCTCAAATTGTACTTTCGTTTTCAAAAACTGTTGCAAATGATTTTTGTTATTAATTTAAAGCAAATTATTGTTATATAACAAATATTAATGTTAATAAACTTTGTACTTTCTTTTGTCTGCTTCATTTATGCAAGGCACATTTACTATTCTACCCTTGCAGAAAAGAAGGTACAAAATTGGGTCAAAATGCGGGCGATAATATTTAGGTCTGCTTATTTCGCTCTATATGACGTTTTCCTATTCCGTTTCCTAACTAAACAAATGAAAATTGATAACAGCATTTGAGTTTTTCTTATTATTTTGATGTGTAGGATCCATTCCTGGAGTTTGGTGAGATTCTTCAGATTCACCTAGTGTACCACTTCTGTCACTCAAACAGATAAAATAAATTTTAATATTTCCTTACCTTGTATTGCAAAAACCAGTTTTATTTATTTTTGAGTCGAAATTTGTTAATAATTCATAGTTATGTTCGTAAACTGGTAGCTGATTAAAAAATTCAACATATCGTCAACTTTGAAAGCAATAGGTGAAAGCCCCCATAGGATGCAATATTGAAGTTAATTTAATAAAGGAATTTTTGCTTATAAAATGGGCAACACATTTTTTTACACACTCGATAGGAAAACAGACAAGGTGACAAGAAGTTTAATGTAAATGCCGCACTTCTTTGTATTCAAGAGATGCAATTGGTCTTTGGACTATTAAACTAATAAAACATTTCCATACAGCACAGAAGAGAAGTATACAGATTACATGAAACACTAGGTTGGGGATGATCATTGAAGACCAGAAAGGTTCTAAAATTTAACTTTTCGGATGGGTGTATGAAAAAAGTAGAATAATTTGGTGACAGCTTCGGATTTGTATTCTAAAATTATTAAATTTATAAAATAATGTCCTTTTAGGTGCACTATCAATTGCTTGTAACGTCAAATAGACACAAATCGTTTACGTATCGAAGATAATTATTGATAATTTTCAATAATTTTGATACGTCAACAATTTTACAGCTTTTCAAGTTGTCTTTGGATCTTTACCTGAGAACAGCTATCTTGGTAAATAAATATTATATAAAGTTTCAAAAATCATAAATATTACCGATACACCAAGATTTTCAGCGACCACTACAGAGTTCTTGCACCACATTTTCATATTTCCACCCTGCATATTAATAAATCTGGAACAATGATACATTTTTATTCTCCACACGAGCCACTCATGACATTCGCAGGTTTGCGTTAATAAAACAATTTTTATAGCACAAAAGGAACTAAAATTCCTGTTTTACATTCAATAGCGGAGGAGTTGCACTTCAATATTGAGCATAATGGCCGATCCCGGCATTCGCGGCCTGCATGCATGACGACTCTCTATTAAAATTGGAGCGAGTCTCAAATTGGCTCTCATTATTGTCGGCGATGCATCCAGCTGAAGTGTGTGGATGCGACTGAAAGTTTTATGTTAGGCAAATGAATAGCACTACGAGTTTTATTGCAGTTGACGAAAGAATACTTAAATGTAACAAGGATCACCGGAAAACACTGCAATTTGGGTTTTTTAATTACTTTAAGTGCTTGAAAGTAAACGTTTTAGATCGGAAAAATATTACTGCTAAAAACTGAGAGTGGTAACTTCAAAAGGTGGATGTATTTTTAGACAACATATTGCATCATACATTGAATCATCAGTGAAATTACCCAGTTTTTTTAGTGGCAAAAACTCGTAATTAAATTCCAAATAATGAGCTTGGGGAGTGGCAATTTCATTAATTAAATGCTGCTGGAATATCGCGTTTAGTTATCCAGAGTGTTTTCTAACAGTGTGCTTGTTTTCACTTTGGTTTGTGAACCAACAACTATTAAATGCAAGGGGGTGTGAGTTCAACTTGTTTTGGAAAGTTAGTTACTATTCTGCATACCATTACATTGTAAATATGTGGAAAGGGATGTTCATGTGAAGGAATGGAACATTACATATTCCATAATTGAAAGTCATAAACATTATTTAAACTTTTATCCACAATCACCTTATAATTGGACTTTTATCCACAAATATTAATCTTCTAAAATGATATTGAAATAAAGTAACGTTCCGTTAATAACAACCCTTATAGCATAATTGCCATCATTTTCGGAACGCATAACATCAACATAACTTTCTGCTACAGAAGAGTTTTTCTATCCACCATGCCATTTGATGGTTGTAAGATCAGCACCTTTGCTGGCCAATAAAATTGTTGAAGTGCGCCTCATACAGTGTCCAGTATATGATTCTGGATTTGCGATATTCAGGAATGAAGCAACTATTGAGGGTACTTTCGCCAATGTGTTAATTCCAACAGAATGAGAAGTACATTTTCGATTGATGTATCTTAAAAAGAATCTGTTCTGTGTTAGGCGAATTGGGCGCAGAGAAATATATTGTCTGCATATTTCAACAGCATTCACGCAAAATCCTTCTTCTATAATTGTAAATTTTCTTGAAATGCCCGTCTTGGTGCCCGTATTCAAACAAGTAGTTAACTGCCAACGTCCTGTACGTCACACTTCAATGTTTTATTTGAACTTGAGGAGTTTACTTCATTTAAAAAAACCAATTCATCATTTTTATGTCTATTATGAAGGTAGAAGGCAGTAGAAGGCACATAAGATAAATCATCACTAGTGGTATTCTTTGTATAAATCTTGATTTATTAATTTTTTACTGGCATCTGCATCCAGATATTAACAAGAAGAGCAATATATTAATAATTTCCGACTAAACGAAGTAGCTTACTGCTCCTGGTGTCGAAAGAAGAGCTGAATTTATAGTCGTAGGAGCAGTAGATCTTCCAGTTCGTACCCCGAACAAAACATAAATTGCGTTCTTGTATCTCACCGTGATAAATGTGTGTTCTAATTTCGGCTAATTTCATTTTGTAGAAGGTTAAGTTGAAAGGAATAAATAACATGTTACGGCTCCGACAAAATTAAATGAGGCGCAGGATCAATATTTGCTCCCAGAATAATTTATTCATTTATTATGATAAAGTATTCAACGAGCCAAGGCTGAATTGTTAAAATATAAAAAAAAATTTAATACGGTAAATCGATCTAAGCTATTGTATTCTTCAAAATGAATAAAATAAAGATGCAAATGCAATATTGGACACTCGAAGGCAGAGATGGTCAGAGACACAGCAGTTTTAGCTTAACTGAACCCATAAAAATTTGTTCGTGTCTTCTCAACAAGTGTATCTCCTTAAAATAATTATAACAAAATTATAAACAACGTTATTATGAATAAATACTAATACAACGATTAGATGTTACCTAGACAGACTAGTTGATATAATACTTCCTAAACAAAATTTTGGTGGTCTAATATTTAAACAGATCTCTGATATATGGATCAAAATAACGTATATAGTTTGTTACAAAAAAATATTGTCGTTCTTATGGTCTTATGGACTTATGGACTGGGCTCAAGCTCTTGGTCTAAATTGAAATTGATGACATTACTTCTATAATATGTACGAAATAGTTAAGATCTCTATAAATGACCCTGAAAATGTCAACACCACTAAAGCATATCCTAAAATGCCAAAGCTATCGAAATACTCCAAGATAATGTTGATCAAAAACCAACTGATAATTTGCTTCAGATCTTTAAGGATTGTACACCGAAAACATGAGTAAAAATGATGAAGCTAGATGACTGATAATTTTGATTAGACTAAGTGAGAAAATGCTAATTGATACAGGGTTAATATCCAATCCGTATAGTTTCCATTTTGATATAAGTTTGGATCGATATCTGATCGATATTGACTTATCATTAACAAAACTACTCCTTCAGGATTTGCGACTGGAACAGGAACCATTATACCCAAGGACTCCTATAGGTCTATAGATACTACCATCGCGTTGAATGGTATGCTACCCTCTGCTGTACTGCCAAAATTAAATTACTGCAATCTATGTTCTGGAAATAGATGTACCAAACTGGATCAGCTTACCTAGCAAACAAAATTGACTATAATCTCTTAACTCCAATATGTGGACTTAAGCTGTTATTTTACAGCTTTCAGGATCTCTTAATAGAGGAGATCGTCAGTATCTTGCTGCTATTGATTCGACAGTTTGAATCGTTTTTCAGCTCACTAATTTGATTTACTATTCAAATCCTCAATTCCATACCCCTCTCCTACCGCAGACGACTTCCATGGATCGTGGAACATCAATGTCATGAGATGTCCTCCGGCGTCTGCCAATAGCGTTGCGGGCATTTGTCTAAAACCGTGCCTTGTGTGGGTTTTAAAATCTGGTAATTTTGGTAATTTCATGCAGGAAACTATATATATATAGCTTGGTATTTTTCCAATGGATTTATTCCAGCAAATTGATTAGTATAGTCTTTCCGATCTCGATTGAAGAGAGAAAAGAGCTAGGCAGTATGTACCAGGTTCGGTAGCTACGCAGCAACTCGGCATTGAAATATTTGAAAAACTTCTTCCCATACTTATTTAGTCATACCCATGTAGCAGTCTGGTCGAATTAAAAGTGAAGGTGGTAGAAATATATACGCCCAGTTGAAGGATGCACGCACGGGCAAACGGCGCACAAACACAGCTGCACTAGGCGTCCGACCATAAATTTTAGTTGTTGACAATTTGCCTAGCACTGCAGTGCCGCAATGTGGAATTATTTTATTGTTGATTATTTTTATTTAATAACTTTTCTAACCTAAACTAACAACATTTCCTCATGCTTTCCCCTTCAGAACCGCTCGAACAATTTTCTTAAATTAAGCACAAGACACAGTTTTAGAATAAACAATATGACGACTTCAACCACGGCTTATTGTTGTCAGCAAAATTGCAAAATTCCCTACAGTTTGTTTTGCAATCTTCAACCTCGTCACTATAAACCCAGTTACCACACTTATTAGGTAAAATATTACTTTGCTACCCCATATGGACAACATTATTTTCTTACTGAACTGCTAAAAGATTATTGTAGAAAAACTGCTGTGTGGAATAAGTGTTTTTGGCACTTTACTAGTTGTCACATTCTGCTTTCTACCTTATTTGATGTATCCAGTCGCATGCCAAAAACACTTAATTTCTACACCAGTTGCATAAATGGTAGAAGTGCAAATACCTAAGTTTATTCATAAAGAGATTGATAACACCAAACACGGCTTGTATCTGACAACTGACTTATTATAGGGTTAAATGAAATAAGGAAAAGTCCCATTCAGTTTATATTTCTATGCATATACATGGTGTTAATGAACTTATGTCTAATATTTTTGCCACATGTACGTTATCTCAAAATGAGATAAATACTTGGATTTGTGTGGAGTAAAATGTAATTTTGAAATCTGACTTACCTCAACATTGCAAGGAGTCACGTTTTCAGAACTGCTGATTTTCATAGAAGATGTTCAATGTACTTCACCGGTGTCCAAAACTCGTTGCGCTACTGCAACAAATGTTCGCGGTGCATGGGCACTCGTTCAGGATATTTTGCACGGTACACTTGACAAGCTCTGTGGGCATTTTCGTTTGCTTCGTCATAAATTATAAGCATATTATCATAATATTCACGATTGCTAAATAAATGCGCCATTTTCAAAGGAAAACTTGGAAATACGACTATAAGTTTGTGACATCAGTTAACACAGTTTGTGTTTCTTTTTCGCCCCTTTAAATATTTGTGATAACTTCACTAACACCCTGTACGTAGTTCTAACATGGCAAGTGTAACACACGTTATAAATTCATTTTCTGTAGAAACCAAGAATAACACCCACTACCCAATACACTCAGACGCTGAAAGGTTTCTACTCACCTATATCCATAATTTAGCTGGTCATATCTTGTTAATTTGGTAACGGCACCAGCTACTAAAACCAATTTACAAACAGAAAAACTTGCGAGACAGACCATTTCTCATCCCCAAAAGAAATTACGGAGATGAAGGATGAATGTCAAGGCGAATAAATGTCCCTTGCTTTCTCCGGGTGATTTCTTAGTCTGACACGGGATTCTGGACGCCTTAAGGACGCTTCACAGTAGGCGGTGCCGAGATTGAATTACATTCCCTTCTGTGTCATTAACTACCGAGTCTTCTTGTTTATGCAAGTTGACAAAACAATGACGCTTGAGATGGTTAATTTTCTTACCCCCGATTTACGAGAAAGTTCTGAAATGAAGTGTTATGTACTGTTGTACTGTTGCTTAGTATGAGGTCTTCAGGGAGGAAATTATTCATTTCGGCTTTCCAATTAATTTTACTATGAAGAGAAATACGGTACTTAATAAGAGTTAGTTTTATTTGAAATATCATTTCTGGATAAAAAGTATACGATAACTTTGTAACGATACATAACAGCTATGTACCTGTAGAAATCTTGTAAACGTTATCGTCTGTTTTTCCCTTATAGTTCCCAGTACATCGCTCTTGCGTTTTAGTGATACATGCAAGTGCCAAACCTTGCGAGTGCCTCTTTTATAACGAGTCCGATAAACTTTTCCTCTTCGATAATTTTTGGCGTCGCCGCGTTTTCGAACGAGCGATTCCAGTAATTGTCGTTCCGACGCTATGCTCCAATGCGATACATGCAATTTTTTTTATCGGAATGGTCAGTTTTTATGACAAAACAATTAAAAAAATATTTGTACCTCGCTCCCATTTGTCCACCACCCCCAAAATGTCAAAATGGCGTCATTGTGTATCCTTATACATGTAAGTTCCATTTTGCGGTAATTTGTGAAACAAGCTGTGGTCGATTTGTCCGATAAAATTTTTGCAGCGTACGAGTAGTCCGACGCCCCAAACACGTCAAAATGACGATATTATGTTTCCTCATACATGCAAGTTTTTTTTCATTTTGAAATAAAGTATTTAATATAAAAAAAATATGCAGCACAGCAAATTAATAAAATATTGATAAATCATTTAAAATACTTTAATCACTAAAACGCAAGAGCGATGTACTGGGGACTATTACGAGGCAGGATAAAATAACGTATTGGAGGAGCATGATACTTGGATTCAAATGGAAATTTGACGTAGGAAGTATTGTGCACGAATACCGATGACTGTGAAACCAGTTGACACTTGACAGTTGATGGGGACGGCAGATGAGGAATGATAGCATGGCGCACTGAATAGCTTCGATGTGTCCCTTTCGACATAATATTTTTACATCCCACGTTTCAATTTTATGTCTCTACGCTGTCTACTATAATAAATGATTCGATACATAGATATTTCTTGTATTTTAATTCTTACAGTAATCACTTATCTTTAATAATGTGAAAGATATGTCTAAAATATTAACTTAATGGAAATTTTCATAAAAAGTAACTAATTATTAATTTATATCAGATATTTTTTTATGATATCACATCATAGTGATTTCCAAAACTAGAGGAGATAAATAGTTAGTTAAATTACAAAAAGTTGAACATTTTCGTTCCGTTTAAAGTATGAAAAGAAACTGAAGATACATAAATCAGATCATTCCCGACGTCCTGAAAAAGAACTTAACTTTCCTTATTTCTGCTATATATTTTTTGTTACTAAATGAAGTTTGATACGTGCACAAGTCGATATGCTGGATCTGTTGAAAAGTTCAAACTTTTCCAGGTCTAATAAATCATCATGTATTCATAGACAACTTTTGATTTTGTTATGAACTCAAAGATGTGTCACACTTGAGTCGACCATTATTCAGGAATAATAATAGGAAATATCGATTTCCTAGTTTATTCAATACAGTAGAAATTTTTTTGGTATTAATATTTTTAACTGAATTTGCAAAGTTTTCCGTTGAAATTAATTGAAACAACTCTGTTAATTTTGCTTGCAATTATTCCATATTTTGAAGTGGTCTATCAAAAACTACGTTCATTACTGATAGTTGCTTTCGGTGTGCAGCAAAATAAGACTCTCTCTCTACGGTAAACAAAAGTATTTTTATTGAAAACAAAGTTTAGTGAGAAGAAATGTTGTCGGGGTGACGTTCGTTGAAAAGTCCTGGTATGGAGTCGCTCGCAGGTATATGTATCTAGTCCCTGGCGCCAATCTGCAATGCGCTACTTGCGGACATGTGTACCCACATTATTACAATCACCTAGGTGTAATCCACACAACAGATTAACACAGTACTACCCGGTAGAGAGCTAGAAAGTATGGCTTTTCAAAATTGAAACCTTACCAGCGGGTTAAACCAGGCCAAAATAAGATTAAAATTCTTATAAAATATTTTTCTGCGATGCACTCTCACTGAGATACAGGGTGTTCTTTAGAAAAAAATAATAACTACTTTCCTCAATAACTCAAAAACCCTTTCAGGGATTTAAGCAATTTTTGTGTGAAGTGTACATCTGTTAAAGAGTTACATGAAGTATATTTCGATCTGACGCCAGGGGCGGCCTAGGCCAACTTGTCCTCGAGGTTATGTTTTCATAACTTTTGCATATCCTAGTTTTATGTTATTTGATTACGATTTTTGTACGCTGACACTGTATAACAAAATTGTAGCAGACAAAATCCTCTGCATTTTGCTTTTTATTACTGTTATTTTTGTCCCGATTGTCAATTTTTCATAATAAAACAGAAAGTATCTAGCCCCTCACAATTGAGCAAAGTTCGTTATAAGCTAAATCATCTGGTTTTACATCAAGTATGATTAAATGAAGTAAATTGTGAAATTGATGTTTTTTTGGACTTCAAATCCTTTCATCCAAATATCATACAACGCTGAACTCGTAATTTTCTGGTAAAAAATTGAATACTTATGGCAACAATAAGGAAATTATGGAATCGTGATTACGAATATGAATATGAATTCACATTGTAAAAATTCAAGATGGCTGATCCAATATGGCGGTTGTAGTTTTTTGAAATCCACCGATTTCAGTAAAATTTGGCATCATAAGGATTGTTGGTTGATTTCACCTTCATTAATCACACATCTGGAGCCAGATTTTCATAAATCAAGGTAAAAGATTCCACTCCGTCTCGTAATCAGCGACCCAAAAAACCCCTTTATACAAAATCTGGTCAAAATCCGATCAGAATTTGAAAATAGCGATTCCTGCTCGGTTTTTTGAGGTTAGAAAAAAAATCCACACGTTCTAGCTCAATTCTGACAGTGGATTTGAATTCAGCAGAGTCTTTTACATAAAAATATACTATTTGATGTGGAAACAAAATTTTTTCCAAATTTTCCCAGAAAATTTTCATCAATTTTCACTATTTTTCACAAGTTTTTTGAGGTTAGGAAAAAATTGTGACGTGATGGGCCAATTCTGATCCCAGATTCGTGTTCAGGAGGCCAAATTATTACAAAAAATATATGTCGCATAAAAAGTATACCCAACTTTGTTTTTGTGTTTGGCTGTGTAATCCAATAATATACCTTTAAAAGTAACCATCTTGTGAATAACATTTTTATTTTTCAAACGCAACTTGTATTACTTCTGTATTGCCCTTATTTAACATGTGATATTCTATATGTAAGGATATATCTAAGCTTGAGCAAACTCAGTAAGCCGATTTTAAATATGATGAATGCGTTCTAGGGAAAGGAGGATTCGGAGAGGAACTGTAAAAAACATATTGAAAATGAAATGGAGCAGCGGGCGAATTTAAAGATTGATGTACTCCAAAATGTCTTTTTTCAGTAAATAGAGGGTGGAAGGCGACGCAGTTCCTGCTATCTACGAGGAGAAAAACCCGTGAGAGAATTTTTTGCTCCTGACTTGATGGCTCAAAGGGTCCTTTTTTGTTGACAAAAAGGAATAAGTTCAGTTCACTTTTTATTAGAAGCTTTACCAATTACTTATGAAATGTAAATATTAGTACATACTACAATATTTGACAAAATTACTGACAATCAAAGTAAGAGTGTTAAAAAAGGATTCTTACTATTAGAAAAAGAAAAACAAATAATACATATGTATAATAATTGTGGTTGCGGCTTTCTGTGCTGTCGGCGGCTTCTGGGCGATAGTGAATTTTAGCGGCAATCAAGGCTTCCTTCGAAAGGTCCGTGAAATTTTTGGCGCCGACTGCGGTAATTGTGGCTTTGCAAGACATTTTCAAAACATGGGTGAAAATGTGTTTTCACTACGACAATATTTCTTTAGTTCTAAGATATTGAAAATCTTTATGAGTTTTTAAATGAACGCCCTCTACTTGTTACCTAATATATTCTCTTTATCAGGTAGTATCGTCGTATATCCGAAAGGCATCTCAAATTCGATATATCGCACAAGTATTGCGTGCCTCCTCCTTTGTGATATTTGATACCTGTTGCTGAGCATTTGTATAAACTTTCACGTCTCGACTTGCCTTTACCCATGCCACAGCGGCCTTGCAACAACAGGTGCTTCCCTGATGGCATTTTAATAGAAATAACTTCTTTATTAAATCGTGGCTGGTATTTGATTTGCACGCAAACCAATTATGCTAATAAGATTAGCACCAAAAGACCTTATCATATATTTTCCTGTTTTGTATTAATGAAATAATATTGAGACTGATTTTTCATTGGTTTTAAATATTTTTAAAACTGAGATTATTTCAGTTGCCTCTTTTCGTGAGTTTTATTTCTGTCTTATTTTTCATTTGTTAATACTTTTCAAATGATAATTTTGTTTTACTTCAGAATAAACACTTTAGTTATAAAAATAGATTGCAAATAATATAATTAATAAAGATATACAAAATTCCTACCAAAACTATTTCCCTTATACAGGGTGTGGCGTGTATAATCTATAACAATTAAACTACAGCTTCCTAACGATATTTGCAATAGAAAAGTCTTATACGAAGAAGTTCTATTTTTGCGTTCTTTTTTCGTAAATTAAGTTCAATTATGGATCAAAATATTTTCTCTGGAACGGTGCTGTCTGTGTACTATACGATGAGTCACGTGCTGTAGACCAGCCGCGTAAAATATCGTCGTTGAAAAATAGAAAGATACTTCTCAATTTTTGGGGAACTTTTCAATGCAAAAGTACAAACTAAGAAAAACAGATTAAAAAAAAAGAAACTGATATTTTCTTATTATAATAAATTAATAGCAATTACTATCTTATATGCATTGTTGTTATTGCAAGAGTAGTCAACTGCGTGCACTAAACAAACTCCATTAAAATATGGAACAAAATGAAATAAAACTTACCATTTCTAGAGAAAATGTTGAAATTGATCCCCATTAGCGCGGTTACAGGCATGGCACCGACGCACACAATTTTGACGAATATTTTCCCAAATTCTAGGTATTCCCCTAATTGTGTCAGCAGCTACAAGTATACGGTTTCGCAATTCTTCCACCGTAGCAATTGGAGTATTGTAAATCAATGACTTTAAGTGACTTCAAAGATAAAAGTCCATTGGAGTCAGATCGGGTGACCGAGGTGGCCACGGCACAGGACTAAAGCGTCCAATCCATCGTTGAGGAAACATTTCGTTCAAAAGTGTCGTTACTTCTCGAGTACTGTGTGGAGGACCCCCATCTTGAAAATAAAACATGCGTGCCCGAACTTGTAATGCCACATCGTCCAATAATTCAGACAACCGGTTCGCCAAAAAGTCAGCATATGTTGGTCCATTTAGTCATCCTTCAAAGAAATAGGGACCCACAAGTACGTCGCCTATTATGTCAGCCCCAACATTTACCTAGAACGGATGTTGAAAATGAGAGAATATTATGGAAATTCACTTCATTGCGGGTAAATGTCGCCTCATCTGTTACACAAACAAAAACAGGAAAGTCTACTTGAATGTCACATTGCCGTAAAAACCATCTGCAAAAACGCATTCGATGATCACAATATGGTGGTAAAATCTGTTGAACTGGTTGCATATGATAGGGGTGCAACAGCTGGCGCCTTAAGATGCGATGTACGGTACGAGATGAGGTTCGTACTTGCTGTGCGAGTACTTATTGTGGGGTCTTCGTCAAGATTTTGCAACACCGCATCTTCAACATTAAGGTTCACTTGCTGACCACATCCTTCTCCTCGAGGAATAACACTTCCCGTATCTCGCAGCCGCTGAACGCACTGTAGGATTGTATTTGCACATGGGGGGGTGACGTTCCTGGTACAACCTAGTCGCCGCGAGCGCATTTTCTCCGGCTGCACCATACACTAACACCATATCGACACGTTCAGAAATAGTAAATGTATTGTTTTCTCCGTTCACTGTAAAATTAGTTTGTGCACAAACTAAAAATTAAGCAGAGTAAGAAATAAGAATCTCGTTTTTAATGTAATCGGCACGCTATTCTTATTTTTTACTTCTTTATAAAAATTACACTGTCACTATCGTGGAATTATAAAATAAAAACTTTTGTCTGGAATCTTTCACTTTTTAACACTGATTTGTCGATGGACGGTGCATAACATTTAATAATTAAGTGAATAATGACTTCAATACAAATACAAAATCGGTTGACTGCACATTTTTTTTTGGCAATGTAACCTAACCTTCATTTAGTATTACTAGTATTAGATTATACCCACTTAAATTATAAGGTTACATTTCGGGTCGCATAAAAACATTTCCAAAGTTTTTAATAAATAACACAGGGCCGGCCTTCATTTTCGTTGAATAAATGAACTTTAATTTACAAAAAGAAAACGCGAAGATAGAACTTTTTCGTATCAGGCTTGTATATTATAAATATCATCAGGAAGCTGTAGTTTATTTTTTATAAATTATGCACGCCACACCCTGTATAACACATATAAGTCTCTAAAGAAGTTGTCTAATTAAAATTATTTATTTTTATTTATAAAATTATTATTATTAACTTAATATCAACCTTAATTATACAATTACAGGACATCAAATATAGGAAATGCGCTAAATTTAAAAGAAAATACATTCGTAGAGCAAAAAATGACATTTCTCTTTAGATTTTAACATAATTAAATTCTCAACAGGAGACTGGTGTGGACTAAATAGCACTGCTTTGGGAATCAGTAATAATTTTATTATAATACTATTAAAAATAATGGTGGACTAATACAGTTAGATATTTTTTCCTTTTTATTATATCATATTATCAGTGAGTTCTAAATAAGCGCCAAATCACTATAAATAATTGTACTTTTGCGTATGTTATTGCATTAGCTCAGTTGTATGACTGAACCTTCTCTTGGACTTTGCACTATAGTTTATTTGGCACTGCGGCTATGTCTTCTGTCTATTTTCACTGTCTCGATGGCTTTGCCTGAGCATTAAAATGTTTCTGATACTTCCTGAAAGTATGGAAGCTTTAAAAGCTTATATTTCTGAGATCTCCGCAGAGTACCTGGTATGAAAATTGTAAGAGTCTGTATTCCTCAGAATCTTCGTCGCAGGCTCAGAAACTCCTGCTATGACCTACTAGAACTGAGGTCTAGGCGTCGTATGAATTTCCATAAATTTTTAAGTTTTAAATTTTATAAAAATTGTAGGATTTATTGAAATATTCTTGCCAATTTATAATAAATGAAGACCATAACGATAGTACACATACAGTACACAAGCAAAAATTTGGAGTATACTAGTGTACTAGCTGGATATCGGTTCCTAAGTTGCAGGGTATTCAGGTCGACGTTCCAACACACTGCAGGCTGGGCCCGCAAAGGTCCTGCAGTGGCCTCCGCGTTGAATTATGAAATTTAGTCCCCTTGAAAAACGTCTATCTTGGAATGGTGATCGTCTACGAAGGGTTATCAAGTGTTTTTTCTTGACCTTGCTCGTTGTCGGTACTGTCTAAGCGGTCGCGGTCGGTAGTGTACTCTGTTAGCTTCGTCTATTCGGCTAATGGTGCCTGGCGGGAATTGGGGCTTCGAGGGGGAACTTTGGGAAAGTTTTAAAATATAGGTGAAACTTCTCTTTTCGATGTGCGTAGTAGATCGTCTGCTATCTCTATAGTTTCGTACTTTTAGCGGAATTCGTGCCCCGTGAATAGCTTTGAAAGGTTTTTTGAAATGTATTGGAAACTGGAGTGAATTTTCGAAATCCATTCGAGATTCGTAGTACAACATTACTTAATAATATTTACCATTTACTACAGCCCTGAATTTGCAAATTGGGATTTGCTATATTGTTTTTGTTAGATTTGTGTTTTGTATAACAGATATCTGCTTCTATAGTGCTCGCTTTTAACTTCATTATTCAGCCGATCTAAAATAAAAACAGAACGGTAGATATAAAACTCGCTAGAGTTATTCTCCATCAATACTAAAAATAGAACAGAATCGGTACGTTGTCCAATTTCACCATTACTTTGTGGAATGGAAATGGAAACACTAACACAAAATTTCGTTCTATCTATATTCAATTTACGTTTGAGAGAATAACGGACAGGATCAATTTCAGTATGGTTTGCACCTTATCCATCTACATGTTTTGATTTAATTATGAGGATTGCAATTTGGGCTTTGCGTGTTATCCGATTGCACTGCTTTTAAGTAATTGTTCCGAATGCTGATTTGGCGGAATCTGCCCTTGCAAAACGATTGGTAGAGAAAATAACCGGGAATAAAATCGCGCCATAAATTGAATTTACGTAAACGTTAAAAGCGCTTCAGATAAAAGTGTGTTGTAGGAAAAATAAAAGTAAGGCTCTTAATACCGAAGGCCTTAAATAAAAGTTTTGCCGTTAAAGGTATTAAGATAATTTAAATTAATTCACATACAGTATGTTTACGGTTAAAGTGGGCAAAAGCGAAACGTTAAAATGATACATAGTATGATAAAAGTAAACTGCGTTTATTTTTATCAACATAAAAAAATGTGTTTAAGTTGAATTAAAAAAATATTATTACCTATTAAATATTGTACCAGTCATCTGTTGCGTCTGTGAGGCGCCAGCGTAGAAACTCATATTTTTAATAACGCGCGAAATCACGAGAAGAGCGTAGAGATTCCAAAGTAGAATTAAATCAAATTACTAAATTGATAATAATTGGAAAAGAAAGAATAGATCAATTAGCTGGTTTTTTGGCGGATTTTCCAAGCTATTAAGAAGATATTAAATGAGATTGACTAATCCGCCCCGTAATTGCTACACGGAGTCACTAGAGGAAGGCTAGGGTTACTTGTAAGTAAGTTTAGTTTCAGAATTCTTATATAAATGTAAGTCCAGTCAATTAGGAAATTATTAACGTACTATAGTTATACCAAGCGTCCCGATATTTAAGGTTCCCGCCAGTAAGATAAGAACAGAAACGTCTGGACCCAAGAAATAGGCGTGTCAAAGCAAAGTGTCGAATTCAGGAGAAATATCCGAAAAAGGGCAGTTCTTCCTTATGTTCCAAATTGAGCAGCTGACTTAGTTTTAGAGTCTCGGGCTAGTTAATTAAATTTAATAATGGATAAAGTTTTTTCCAAATATTGCTATGGAGCGCGCATTTCCTGAATCTCGGTACGCTGTCGCGTGTAAATAAATAAATTAATAATGTTGTTCGAGCCGTTGTGTTGTTATTTTGTTTGTTTGTTTGTTTATTGTTATTAAAACCCTTCCTGGAAGTTTTGGTGTTTCTTTTTGTTTCTCTCAACTTCAGTGTCACCCTGTATAACCAGCCACTGGATTACGTTCTACGTAAGCAATAGAGGGTAAGTGCCTGAAATCTATTCTCTGAACATACAATATTTCTAAGTTCCCACATATTAATTAAAGTATTATGATAATTATAAACTATCTTTCGAAAATTAAATAGTAACTCTTGTGTAATCCAGACTCGTTATGATACTGGTCAAAACAATAGATAGATAGATAAAGAAATAGCCCCTCAAGTTACAATATGCAGGGTAGCCGTCAATATATCCGAGATATTTCGTATATGAGTAATATAACTAATTTGAAACAAAAATTACTCTATTCACTTTCCCTTCCTTCCTAATCCTAATCAGGATCAAGGTCAATTAGAGGTCAGATTGAAAAAAGTGCATTCAATCAAAGGATCTCGGAGTTTAGATTTTTTGGGTCGCTGATTCCGAATCGGAGGTTAGTTTGTCTGTATTAGGACATTTTAAGGTTGTTTCAAGGTCATATCAAAGTCAAATTGATAAAAATCCAACCAATCAAGTCCAACTACATGTTACATCGAATCCGAGGTCAGTTTGTCCGTATCAGGTTATTTGAAGGTCGTCTCAAGGTTAGTTCAAGGTTAAGTTGAGAAAAGCCTAGCAATTAACTCTAACCGCCTGTGATACACGTATTTGGAGTTGCTGCGTGCAAATTTGAGGTCAATTTGTCTGTGTCAGGTCATTTGAAGGCCATTTAAGATCATTTAAAAGTTAATTTATGGAATAAACCCTGGAATCAATTGCTGAATCCGAGGTCCATTAATAAAGATTCATGTTATTCCAAGGTTGATTTGAGGAAAAGGACTACTGGTAGGGTCAGTGAGAAACGATTGCAGACTCTTCTGTTTTCGACCGAAGCTGGATTGATATGGGGCAATATGGGCTAGTATGAGGTACTAAGGGTTTTTATGTAGGAATATAGGTGGTTATTTTGTAAGATAGAGTGGAATGAGACAGGTATGATTTATGATGGCTAGGCATGAGGGTATATTGGTTTATACGGAGTAATATGCCTGTATATTGAAATGTGCGTGTATATGGTAAAATGTTTGTGGGGTAGAGTGGGTTAGTATGACAGAATTCAGCGTTTTATGGAGGAATATGGATGGATCCGAGGTAATATGGGTTGGTATGAGGAAATATGAGTTTTTGTGAAGTTTATATAGGTTAATATGGTCAGTTCAGTCTTTAGTTTCCAACAAGATTCGGTCAAATACAGGGAGGTCCAAAATCGTCACTCACTAATCCTACCAGAAAACGTATTTTTTCTCAAATCAACCTTGGAATGACATTAAACATGATTTGATACATATAAACGGACCTTGCATTCAAACTCAAAGACTTCAAAAACGGTAATCAATTTCTCGTTTTTTTTCTTAGTTTGACCTTGAAATAACCTTGAGACAACCTTTAAATTACCTGATACAGACAAACTAATCTCGGCGACCTCAAAATCCTCTGTAACAGGTGGTTGGACTTGATGGCTCGGCCTTTTCTCAATTTGACCTTGAAATGATCTTGAAACAACCTTAAAATGGGCTGATACAGACAAAATAACCTCCGATTTGAACTAAAAAAACCTAAACTTCGAGATCCTTTGATTTCATGCACTTTTCTCAATCTGACCTCTAACTGACCTTGATCCTGACTAGGAACAAAGAGTTCCTCTGAAGGTTCCTTTTGGGGTGGAATCGAATATAAAAATTTTTTTGTATCAAATATAAAATTAAACCTCGCAGAAATTTGTGATAATACCAACGCAACTGAAAGAATACATTTGGCGAAATTGAAGCAAAAGGTAATAGCGTACTTAACCAGAAATAGTTCTGAAATAATGTAGAAGTAATGACCATTATGGCCTGACCTGAAAATAAAAACGATAGTAAGAAATGTGCATTACACTTTAATTACAGTGCCAATCTGCTTGTATTTAATCTGAAAATTGCCGGTCATAATATTTTAATATGTGGCTGATAAAATCTCATTATTAAATAACTTCCTTACGGGGCGTCGCGTTTTTATGTGCTCTTGTAATTAAATAAGGACTACGTCGCATTCTTTTTCGCTTAATGTCCGAAGGTCTTTTCATAAACTCGAGATAGAATCCTTTCATTAACTGAAAAGGTCCGTAATATCGAAAGACGCAATATTAAACTTCTTCCAGATCATTAAAATTTAGATGTACTCTACGATTCCTTTATTTTGTTTTTATGACATTAAGTTAGAGTTATACGTATAATTCAAATCTATTTATATTTTTTTTTTTACCAAATAGACATATAATTATAATATTGCTTTATTTAAAATATCTAGGTACGTTAGAGACAAGAGTATTTGTCAGAAAACACATTTTTTCAAATAAGACGTAAAAGTGGTAAAGTGATTAATTTTATTCCCGAATTATCGCCTTATTAATCATGTACTGTACTTATAGTAGGATCATATTCGATACAAAGTAATAAATCATTATGTCAAGGGATCCAGTGCAGTACGGTTTTAAGGGGTTTAGAAATTGAATAATTTCTTTATGCATTATGAAGGGATGAAGAGATCAGTTCACGTCTGTCACCCTATTCCTATAAAAATCTCTTTATTCTCACAAACTATTTATTTTAAATATAATTTATTATGAATTCAATTTGTTTTTTAAATTCCACATATATGCTAGAATTCACCTCCATTATTTTAGTCCAGATACTCAAACATATAGTTACCTTAGTTTATCTGTTATTTTTGCAATGTTCAAAATAATTTGCTTTCTTAAACTGTATGATACATACTCAATATAATTTAATCATACTTTTTTGATACTACTTTTGCAGCAGAAAAGACATCGGCATATTTACGGATGCAGGATTTGCAGAAAAAAATTTAATTTTACCGTTGTCACAAAGAAACGTGATAAGTCCAATATTACATTCATATATTCCAGTGTTTGTGAAAGACTGTCCTTCCCGTGGACGAAATTTGATAAAGCCCTATAACACAGTGTCATCAGTCCCCATCCATTTTATATTCGAGCTGCGAGGTCTCTGAATTTTCATAATGATGTTGTTTATTTATAGACACATTTCCCTGGGGGAATTCGGCTTAATTTGATGTCATTATATTTACGTAAAGTTGTTTTTAAAGCCGCAATCGATAAAATAAACTACAGACAAGTTAGAACGGCAGAATAGACGATATAGTTGGATAGTAAAAACGGGTATGAGAAAAGTAATAAAAATTTATATAAATATTTTATGGAAACATGGAATACTAGGAGATTGTCTGACATACTATCTATAGAAAAATCTGTTCAGAAATAACCCTACTTTTTGAATTAGGCGTTAATGGAGATATTTAGTGATATGTGGTTTGGTAGCATTGCGTTGCGCCTAACCTCCTCTAAAAACAAAATTCTTGGATTGTTGATACGTCATATAGGTTTGTTATTTGAGTGCAAAGTGTTTAAGTGTTTATTGCTCAACAGTTACCCCATTTACAGAGCAATTATATTTTACTAATTATAAATACTTAATCTAAATACAGATACAATACAAACTTTGTACAGTAATTTCGAAACAATTATACAAAAAAGATACAAAGATAATCCACATATCATCAAAATATACGTTTCTGATTTAGTTATTGCATAGAAACATCCAATATACGCTTAAAATTATCAAAATTAATATCACACAAGTGGCATAATTTATTAAAGTTACAACACTTTACATATAAAGGAGATTTTAATGTAAGATTACATAGTTCTAAGAATGTTAAGAAAAAGATTTTCGTATGTCTTGAGTGTTCTCTAGGTATATTAAACTGAATTTGAGACAGAAAAACTGAGCAATCAATATTGTTATGTAACATTTTGTATAAAAAAAGATAGTGAAGAACATTTTCTTCTTAGTTCCAAACTGGTAATATCAAACCTTGTCAGTAATGTATTTCCACCTTCTTTAAAGCACAAAAATTTTACATTACAATACTAATTTTGTAACACTGATAATATGGATTCCAAATGATGCAACCATATTCTAACTTAGACCTAACAAACGAATAATATAATGTTTTTAAAGTTTTAATGTTGCTAAAGTTTCTACAGTTTCTTAATATAAAACCATACGATTTTGCTGCTTCATTTATTTTAATGAATATGTGTTCCCGAAAAATAAACTATAATCAAAAAGTACACCAAGGTCCTTAACGGTTTCATAGCGAGAAAGTGCAATGTATTTAATAACATATTCAAAAATAATAAGTAATCTCTTCTTGGTTTAAGAAACAATTTTACATTTGGATATATTAAGATGCAATTTGTTATCTGAACACCATGTTTCCAAATTGGTTAAAGGCTTCTGTAATATTAAGCAATCACCTATGGAATAAATCGATGTAAAGATTTTGATATCGTCAGCAAATAACAGCTTATTACAGTCAACTACTTGACAAATGTCGTTAATAAAAATTAGAAATAATAAAGGCCCTAGGTTTGAGCCCTGAGGCACTCACTCACTGCAAAGTAATTGGGTGATACAAACCCATTATATGAAACAAATTGGACTTAAGCATGATTTAAATAGAGATCACTCGTTGCTATTAAAGCCAAGCCAGACAAGTTTCTTCAAAAGGGTTTTATGGTCAAGTCTGTCAAATGCCTTTGCAAAATCTGTATAAATAAGAGTAGTGTCCACTTGACCGCCTTTATCTAACGTATCAGATAAAAATTGAGTAAATACTATCAAATTTGTAACAGTAGACTTGTTCACCATAAAACCGTGTTGTTCCACCACTAACTGATCCTTAATAACATTGTATATACATACGACTATACAGTATAATTTCAAAAATGTTAGAAAAGTTGGAAAGGACTTTTAAACTTTAAGTAAACAATTGTTTAAATTTACTGTTGCATATTTCTAATAGTATACAAGCGCCGAAGAGTGGAGCTCGCGCTCGACAATGAAAAGATAAAGGTTTACCCCACACGTACGATTTTGTTTTATGTTAATATTGTTGAATAATGTACGACTACGGCTAACAGGCGCAAAATATTAAGTAGCTTAGGATCTAAACAATGAAAATATATATATTTTTAAATTGTAGGTAATTGTGCTGGCTAATCTACCGTAATGGAATATTTTATAAATGTACATAAATATACGTCCTAAAATTAAAAAAACTGTGACGTATAAAACTAGAGTGACGTATAAAGCCTTACCAAAACTGCAAAAATGAAGATACTTGAATTTTGCAAATTGTTTTTGGTTTCTGCATATTTACACTATGTGTGTACCAAATTTCAAGTGTCATCAAAGCTTCGAACAAATTTGGCAAAGTTTCGAGTTTCAGATACCGATAAATATATAACACCTTATAGAACAAAAAGTTTTGCTTTCCTGACTTTCGGCTTTAGCGTCATTATTGTATATTTATTGAACTATAGTTCTCGAAAGTTTTATCACTTTTTGTTTATAATTGACATTTTTACAGCAACTTAAAAAAATTAGCGTTTTATACTGTTTTTTCAATCTCACGGCTTTGTTATTGCAAATTTCGTAATCGGACCACCGCCATGTTGTAGCTATTTTTATTACGAACAAAATCATGTCCTAAGCATTTTTTCGTACAAAGTCATCCCGCTGAGTTATTTAAAGAAAACTGCTAAAACAAATTTTTTTCACGATTAAATTGTTAATAACTTTTTTTCCTGATAAAATACTTTGTCAGCAAATTAGCCTGTTATTGTACTCATCATTTAAAGTAGACCTGTGCAGTTATTTCCGGGTTATCATCAAGGTTTGACACACGCCCAACCTCTACCAACTGGACTATAAGTAGGTATGCCTTTTTTGGTGAAAAAGGTGTAGGAATATGGTTTATTAATAAAAAAATCGCAGAAGTCTTCTGTCAAAAACTTTATGGCAAATTAAAATTAATAATGATAGCGTATGTAGCGTCTTTTAAGTGCTGCACAAAAACTAATACCAAATTATGATTTCTCACTTCAAAAAACCCCGGGCACCAAAATTTGTGCGAAATATTTATCATTCGTAAACGTTATTTACAAAATCGAAAATAACACCCTGTATCTCAGAAACGAAGCATTTCATTTTTTTCTTAGAATTAAGTCAGGAATACCCCACTTGAATATTTTACCCAACACTTGTATATATATAATGACACTATAATTTATTTGGTTTTAAAGGAATAATGTGAGTTATAAGTCATAAGTCACTAGTAAGTTATGACTTATAACCAACTAGTGACTTAAAGAAATCATAAAAAGACAAATGTTTGGTTTATTTTTCTAGTTTTTATTAGAAAACCAATTTGAAACAGTAATAAGTCAACAAATAACCTAAAATGCTACAAACTTACAATCTACCTAGTACCTACTTATTAATATTAACATAATACGGTAAAGCCGTAATTTGATGCCTAAGGATTATTGGAATCATTTTGTGATTGTGGTAAATTTATAGAACAGGTTGCCCCTTTGCTTGTGCTTGCTTCAGGAGTCTGCGCCCCTTGTATCTTTTTAGCGATATCAATCATCGACATGTGCATTTTCCTTTTTGAAAATTGCAAAAGAACCTTTTATGCTGCACATTTTGAGGCCTTAGCTTAGAATATTTTGTAATTAATTCGATTAGATTAACACAAAATCCTTCATTTAACACAGCGAAGCTTCTTGGTTTGTTCGTTTTAGTATTTGAAATCATGATCTGGATATACTGCCCTCTGTCCTCTATATTGTTTATGCTTAGATGGGTCAATTCCTCGCAACGACAAATGCCAAAAACTCCTAATATCAACGCCACCTAAAAGCAACAAATTTAATAAATATAACTCAGTTAAACTATTCAGTAGAACCTACCTTATTCATAAGATGATCTTCGTGTAGGGCTTCACGCAAAAATTGTTTGATATATTCTCTTTCTAAGACCGTTTTTTTTTGGTAGAAAATATTTGTGCTTAGACCTTAGAAATGCTACTAGTCTTCCGAATTTAGAAATTTCAATGTTCTTGTAAACTCTCAAAGTTGACTTCAACATGGCATATTTAGTCCACAATGTGGATGGAGCTAATTTCTCATTTGAATTGAAAAAATAAGCCAGCAAGGTATCTTCATTTACACCTTTCACCCCTTCTTTGATTTTCCAATCTTGAAATTCCTTCAGTTCTTTGTTGTATATAGATTTTGATTTCTCCGGAATGATGCCTGCAGTAGCTGCATTAGCTTTTTCTAAAATTTCAGATGGAATTTCCACATTTTCCATTTTTCTCCAGTCTTGGTTTTAGGATTTCAACGTGATTTCAACTCAAAAAATATTGTATTTTCTGTGTCACGATTATCTACCTGCCCATTCCTGAAATTTATTCACAGATCTCAAAATAAAAAAACAAATAAGGAAAAAGAAATTGTGTATCACCAATGAATAACTTCAAACGATATCTTAATTTTTCTTGTTAAGCAATGTGGCAATAACGTCGTTTACATTTTATTTTTTATTATATACCTCATTATTTCCATTTCCTTACAAATCCGCTAAACCTGAAAAGTTTAATTTATAATTCAATTACATTATAAGAAACTAACCCCATCGTCAACATTGGAAGAACTTCCGTAAGAACGGATGAGAGTAATATCAGTACGTGCACGTGCAAATCCAGAAACCTTACAGAATTAAAACAGATGTTACCTAATCTTCAAGTTAATTAGGAAGAAGGATATAGAAACCGATTTCTGCTTCCAGGCGAACACCGCAGCCAGGAAATATTAAAATTGAGATTATAAAATGTCACGGAAACCATTTCTACCAGATTAAGTTTAAAAATCCCCTAACGAGAATCTAATTAGAATTTCCCAACTCTGCGTGAAAATTAATTAATATTGTGGTTTTATCAAAGTGATTTAATAGTATTAGTTGTCGTGTTGGTTATTATATTCGTTCATGAGACATGGCGAGTGGCGCACGTACTTTAGAAGTGGACGATGTTTACTGCAAAAAATGCAAAAGTAAAGTAGTTTCATGTGACAGTTGTGCAAAGCAGTTAACGTATCAAGTTATAGATCAATATCTAGTGAAATACTGCGATAAACCTGACGATATCGAAAGGAGTGATACATCTGATATTGGCTTTTTTGATGCTGTGGAAAATCTGGTTTCCTCTTCAGACAACAAGGTAGACATGCATATTTTTAAATACGTTATTAAACAAAAGGATTTGCTAATTATCGAATTAAAAGATAAAATTAAATTGTTAAATGATCAGCTGTACTCTTTAAATAAATGCGAGCAAAAACCATCTTCCCTAAAGTCTAGTGAATCAGTTGTCAAAAACCGCAAGCATAGTACAGAACGTTCACTGCAAGAATAAGATATCAGCTCAAGATGTTCGTGATATGGAAGATCTGATTTTCTCATCAAACAACAAGCTGACATGCATATTTTTAAATATGTTATTAAACAAAAGGATTTGCTAATTGTCGAAATAAGAAGGAAAATTAAACTATTAAGTGATCAGCTGTACTCTTTCAAAAAATGCTAGCAAAAACCATCTTCCCTAAAGTCTAGTGAAACATATGTCAAAAACCTCAAGCACGGAAAGAATACAAGTAAAGAAACACTCACGACTATAGTACACGACGGTTACTGCAAAAACAAGATATCTGCTCCAGACGTTCGTAAATCAGAGAAAGAGTCAGAGTTGCATGTCAAAAGTAAAGACAAAAAAATAATCATAAGTAATATTGCAAAAACTGAAAATAAGAGCAAAAGCAGTGGTGAAGGAATCTGGAAATTGGTTACATACAAAAAGTCAAAAAACAGAAAACATATAATTTAAAGTTCATTTAAACTACAGTTAATGATCTGAAGACATTTTTATCCAGAAGTTTCCCAGAAGTTTTCCAGAAGTAACGTGTACTTCTCTGAACACCCGTTTCTCGGACCGATATTCATCATTCAAATTTCTTATACCGAGAACTAAATCATGACGAAGAGTTGAATCTCTCAGTATGGCCTAATAATGCGTGTGTCCGTAATTGTTAAAAAATGGAGAACCTGGAAATTCTACTCTCTGAAGAAATTCCAACAATAGTTACTGTTGTTGAACATTGGTGTTGTGAAGATGAAATTTCCTTCATGGTTACCCAATAATTTAGTAACAAGCTACTGCCGTCGTACTCCTGAGCATGTGGTACCGCAATATTCGTGAATAATAAGTGGGAAGCTGAAACTATTGGTGTTTGTGAAGGAAGACAAGTAACTGGTCTTTTTTGACCCATCAAAATGCTACTATAGGTGTGCCTCTGAGATCAATGCTGGGGCCGATGAAGTGTCTTTTATTTGTAAATGACTTGCCTACTTATATGAATTCAGCTGTTATAACGCTATTCGCTGACGACACATCTGTTGTGGATTCAGTTCCGACCCCTGAGGAACTCGAAAGTTTGTGTAATTGCCTTATTTTAAATGTAATAAAATTTATTTCCGTAATAAACTTGTACCTATATACATAAAATGTACCATGTGGAATATTGACTAGACGATATTATGCTATATCATATAAAATAATTATGCCGTTGTATGCCTTACTAAATGTATGCAGCCATCTATCTTATAATGCCATTTTGTGCGGCTGTGCTGCTAACAGTTATAGGGTCTTCATAGCGCAGAAGCGCATAATTAGAAATATTTTTAATACAAACTCTCCGGAAACATTTTTATTGAGAATTATATTTTAACTTTCCCATGTATCTATGTTTTTAAAGTATTATTGCACGTTAAGGAGAATATTCATAACTTTATAAAATATTGTGAAATTCACAACTTTTCTACTTGAAACCTGTTTTGTATTCCTACAAATAAAACTAAGAAATACAAACTCTCGATTAACTATCTATCAAATTTTATAATAAGAGTTCAATTAAAAAAGTGTTAATGCTATTATAGTATTAAAGGTTTTACCTATAACAATCTGTATCTACATATATTATATGTTTGTTTGTCTTGATTTATGCTCTGTCCTATATATGTGAATGTCGAACTAAATTAATAAATATAATTTGTTTATTATTATTATTATCATTATCATTATCATTATCATTATCATTATCATTATCATTATCATTATCATTATGATTATTATTATTATTATTATTGTTATTGTTAAAAATGTCATAGATTTTTTAGTGGTCGTATCGAGAAAAAAAAAAGAATTTTCAAACGTTAAGTAAGTTTCTAGTTTCAAGATCCTTAAACAAAAACATTTTTTCAGCTACGGTTATTGAGCAATCAAAAAAAAATACATACCTCGAAAAAAAATTCAGTAGAAACAGGAGGGGAGTAGGAAACAGGATTTATTCAGCTTTAATTTGATTTTTGAAAGGTCTCCGATATCGATGGATTAATAAAAAATGAGGTAGATAATTTCTCACGATACACAGCTAACGTTTCGAAAAACTTATTATCAACACACTTTTTTCCTGATTTAAGAAATCATGTGATAATGTTGATTTTATAAGCTGTGATTTTATACAGGGTGGTCACTTTTAAGATGTACCTCTATACCATTAGTATCTCCTGAACTAGAAGATATACAGGATTGGTTAAATTACAATTACTTTATTAAATTGGAGGTAATTTGTACGGTTCCTGAAATAGGCTGAAAAAACTGAAAATTGGCTATTTTTATTTCTTCCATAATATATTTTTTATTATTGGAAGTATGTATGTATACAAAAGACGATATACTGCAAGATTAAAACAATTTCCAGGTCTCCTAGATCCTTTTATGTCTTCATAATCATACTGGACGCTATATTGGATTTTGCACCACCCCATAAAGCTATAAATTTCGAGTTCAACGATGTTATTAAGAGCCAAAAACGCATATTTCATTATTTACCCAGAACTCAAAATTTGTTTTGTTCATAACTTTTTTCCCTTGCTAGAAGACATCACAGAAATTTAAACATTATTTAAAAGAGAAACAATATCATAAAAAATTATGTACTTACTCTTTATTCAAGCCGATAAATTTAACAGAAAATTTTAGCAGAAAATCGCTATTAAAGTTTTATTAAACATCAAATTTTTGATAATTCTTTCTGTAATTAATTAAGTTGCCATGCTTCAAATAAATATCATTAGTAATTACAGTGTTACGAATTGTAACAAAAATTGTTTAAAGCATGTATAAGTTAGATTTTTCACTTTAATATATTTTTTTCGGCTCTGTAATAGCATTGTGGAAAAATAAGATGAGGATAATAAATTTATTAATATAATATGCTCTTAATAGTCATAATAATAATAGAAAACAGATGTTAACTAACAAGGTTCTAACTAACAAATATTCTTAATGACCCATTCACTTCAATACAATTTCTGATACGTGAAGCAGCATCGATATTTTTAGTCGTGTCATTTTTAAAACGTACCAAATACCAAAAACACACGTCTTACACATTTTGGTTTAGATAAATGAGCAGTTTATATTTACTTGATAGGTGTTTTGTATTTATAAAGGATTTAAGTGGAAAGCTACTTTATTTTTAATTTCCCAATTATAGCGTAAACCTCTAAAGTACGTACAGCGTACATCCACTAACTAATTTAGTCGTATTTTGTCTTCAAAAGGATACAAACATTTTTTTAAATTATTTCCCCCCATATTCTAGCCCCTTCCTAATAAATTGAGAACTGCGGACAAGGGACAAAAACAATTATACTCCCCTCCTCGCAGTGGGGTGTTCTATGGAAACAAATCGGCTCACACTTAACTGGAAGTCAGGAAAGTATGTGGAGAAGTAAAACCTTCCGATGTGCCACTTCGTCTTCTTCAGGCAATAAAGCCAGTTGGCAATTTAAACCCGCAAATTCATCAAGTCGCCTCTTTTGGTGTGCAATTTATAGCGTAGAGTCCGCCGACTCAAAAGTGTTCAGACTTTTAGAATTTCTTTCGATGTGTGACATTTTTAAGTGCTTGCATTGAATTTCAATTTATTTTATTCTTTGAGGACTTCTTAAAAAATCAAAGTGTATATCTTAGAACTAAATTTCCTTTAAAACATACGACAGAGTGTATGTATTACATCAAGAAAGTTATACAAGTCTGTTCAAACTTTTTTTTATAATTAAACGTTATTATCTGATTTTATTATAATATTACAGAGAATTTAACTAAAATATGCCTTTCTGAAAGACATATACATGGCAATTAAATTAAGTGTAAACCTAAAACTCCCTAAGCGTGTACTCCCTAAGCGTGTATTATATTATGTTATATTATATTATATTATATTATATTGTATTATATTATATTATATTATATTGTATTGTATTATATTATATTATATTATATTGTATTATATTATATTATATTATATTAAGATATCCTAACAATTCTTGATAGGGTAAGGGTATAGGTATAGGTATAGGTAAGGTAAGGGATAAGGGTAAATAAGATACGGAGGATAAATTGATCCGAAAATGACTATACAGGCTGTTACATATTCTCTTCTCACGTCAGGCATCTCGGAAACGGTAAGAGATACGAAGTAGCTTAAATGTGGGCAAAGTTGCATAATCAGGCTTAGTTTTCGAAATATTTGAAAAAAAACTAAATTTTTTTAAATCCATTTTTGTTTCATTTCAGCCTTATTTTTAACATCTTATCTCTCCAGGACCATTACAACTTCCTTTTTTTAAATACGACCCTGGAAATTTTATTACATTTTTTGCAAGCCTTCGTGACCCCCAATACTGTACTGCTAGACCAGGCGGGATCTGTTTTGGTGTGGATGTTTTATATAGTATCGCTAATTTTTGCTTTAATGGCTCCAAAATGATATAACAAAACATAATTTCACTATGCGCGCGCTTCAAAACATGTGCTAAACTTATTATTAAACAAATAGTGAAAAAATTGGAAAAAATTCAATTTTTTTCTCTTTTTTTTCAACACAGTTCAAAAACTATTCATTTTAGCGAAAAATTGAAGAGGAAAAAAAGATTCATAATAAAATTTTATACATGATATACCAGGTGTAACAGGATCATGGTACACCCCCCGTACCTCCGTTAGTTTTAAAGGTAATTGATTGAAATTTGGGATATTCCATATACATAATAAGCGGCACTTTTTGGTCTACAAATGATTTTTTTTCCACTTCCGGTTTCGCCGGAAGTGATACCAACTTTCGATTTTCAAATGGAATACCCTGTATATTATTACATTTCTGAAATCTGCATAATTTTCTGAATCCAATGATACCACATAAGTGACATTTCAAACATCAAAATTTTTTATAATTTAATTTTTAGTTTTCCATTTAAGTGTGCCATGATGGTTCCGATTTATTCCAATTGACCCGTCTAATGCTGGAAAAATCGAAATCCCGTCAAAAATACTAAATTGCGTTTTTTATGAGCAAATAAAGTTCATCGTAATCGATTTTGGGGTAAAACTCAATTTTTTCAAATGGAACCATATTGGTACCGTGGTACCATTTATTAGTACTATTAATAAGGAATTAATTCATACCTGGTAATAAAATGTGCGATAAATACAATCAAAATTACAGCTAAAAGAAAATAAGAAAATACAATTATTTTGTTCTAATTTAATGCTAAGAAACTAAGGTGGCTTTGAAAACAATGAAATTATTCCTTCAGACTGTCAAATAAATTTTGTTGGTTTATCGGTGTTTTTATTGTGTATTGGAAAAGTCTTTACATTTGTTGTTATTTTTGTTCAAAATGCCGCACATTTATACAAGGGATGAAAAAGTGGACATGTTAATTATTTATGGGGAATGTAGAAAAAATGCCGTTGCGGCTAGAAACCTTTATGCCGACCGATATCCTGATAGACAATGTCCAGCGAGAAATTATTTTAATCGTCTTGAAAATCAATTCCGAAGAGAGCCTAACCATGATCCCGAAGAAAACGTTATCATCGACGAAGGAACGGAAATTAATGTTTTATTTCGAATAGAAGTTGATAAGACTGTTTCTTTAAGGCAAATTGGGGTTGAATTGGGAATTAGTCACCAAACGGTAAGCCGAATCTTGCACAAACATAATTATAAATCTTTCAAATATCAATTGCACCAGCACCTGTACGAAAATGATCATGAACGTAGAATGGAATATTGCAATTGGATCTTGCATAATAATGTGCAGCCAAACAATGCTCTTTTGGGAAGGATTTTATTTTCGGACGAGTGTAGGTTTACAAATATGGGATTATTTAACCGACAAAATACAAGGTATTGGTCCCAAGAAAATCAAAATTTATTGCGGGAGGGTAACTTTCAAGTGCGGTTCGGTTTCAATGTGTGGCTTGGAATACTCGGTCGTAGAATCATTGGTCCAATAATATTTGAAGGACCCTTGACTGGTGCTAGATACTTAGGATTTCTGCAAAATGAAATTGAGGACAGTTTAACTCAATTACCTGTCCATTTACGACAGGGAATGTATTTCCAACAAGATGGAGCTCCTCCCCATAATTCAAGAATAGTAATTGATTACCTTCAACAGGCATTCGAAGGAAACGTAATTTCGACGAATGGTCCTGTGCGATGGCCTCCAAGGTCACCTGATTTGACACCTCTCGATTTCTTTGTTTGGGGCCATTTAAAAAACATTGTCTATGCAACCGCCGTTACAACCCGCGAAGACCTGGAGTTGCGAGTAAGACGTGCAATTAATAGTATAACGGCCCAGCAATTAGCGAACGTTCTTCAAGAAACAGCTATGCGAGTTCAGAAGTGCATTGACGTTAATGGACAGCATTTCGAACAATTGTTGTAATGTTTTGTGTTCATTTTTTGTATTTCAAAGCCACCTTAGTTTCTTAGCATTAAATTAGAACAAAATAATTGTATTTTCTTATTTTCTTTTAGCTGTAATTTTGATTGTATTTATCGCACATTTTATTACCAGGTATGAATTAATTCCTTATTAATAGTACTAATAAATGGTACCACGGTACCAATATGGTTCCATTTGAAAAAATTGAGTTTTACCCCAAAATCGATTACGATGAACTTTATTTGCTCATAAAAAACGCAATTTAGTATTTTTGACGGGATTTCGATTTTTCCAGCATTAGACGGGTCAATTGGAATAAATCGGAACCATCATGGCACACTTAAATGGAAAACTAAAAATTAAATTATAAAAAATTTTGACGTTTGAAATGTCACTTATGTGGTATCATTGGATTCAGAAAATTATGCAGATTTCAGAAATGTAATAATACATAGGGTATTCTATTTGAAAATCGAAAGTTGGTATTACTTCCGGCGAAACCGGAAGTGGAAAAAAAATCATTTGTAGATCAAAAAGTGCCGCTTATTATGTATATGGCATTTTCCAAATTTCAATCAATTACCTTTAAAACTAACGGAGATACGGGGGGTGTACCATGATCCTGTTACACCTGGTATCTATTTTCAAATAAAAAATACAACATAATTATTGCACATATATCAAAAACGACAATATTTTTTCGATTTTTTTTTAAAGTACTTATATTATAGGTAGGATCTTTATACTTGAAAAAAATCTTTTTGATATAATAAAACAACACACCTATTTTCGTTAAAATCGGTTCTATAGTTTTCGAGTAATAATTTTGCACTCCAGGTTTTCGAAAAAAAATTGAAATTTTTGCAAATTGAACTGAGCCTAAATTAAGACCTGAAAATTTTATCGCATAAAAAAGGCCACTCAAACTTTAAAATGCGTTCAGAAAAATTGAAATCCGTGAATTAGGAGAGCCGTGGTAATTGTTTAAAGATATGCGTAATTTTTGCGCTTATAAAGACTATATCCTGCATTCCGATACTTTTTTTAAGAATATCATATTTATAACTGTATTATTTTAACAATTTTTTTCAGATTGTTGTTTACATTTATTTATTACATATGTCAGTTTTTTCTTTTTTTTTTTAACGCAATATTTACAGAGAAAGCACTCCCTTCTGTTTTGCTTAAAAATAAAAAAAGAAGAACTTTTGAGACAAATGACCTGCACAGTACTAAAGACAATAGTTTGACTTATCGTCTGTAAAAATTTGGAATTTGTTTATCAATTAACAAAAAAATTACGACGAGTTAAAGTGAGAGGTATTAATTTTGTAGGCAGAAAACCGTGATTTTTTTAACATTTTAATTAATAACTAAAAAATGGGTTAACAAAACTAACTGAAATTTTAGCACACGATAGAGTAATAGTGAGGCTATGTGTGTGGTCCAAATTTCAAATTTTTTTACACCTACGTTTTCTTAATATCGGTTTCCAAACTCAGGGGTCTATTTCATTTATTTCGATAGTATGTTATAGGGCTTTGTGGCCACTTTCATGTGAACACACACTATTTTTCATTTACATTCTTGAAATATTTCTTATTTCAGCATTGTTGTTACGTACTGTACTCTGGAGGGCCAATTTCCGCATAGTTACCAGACTGTCGTGCAATACGATTGGCTCATTCACTCATGATTAACTTATTTAGTATTGGCTATTGAGCCGCTAGCATTAAATAATAGTAGAGACACAGTACGCGCGGTATAATATGTGGAAATTTGCATTTATTCTGTAGAATACGACGGAATCGATCTTTCAAACCAAATAATTACAACAAAAACACCGCATTCCTTTTTCGTAAAATTCCTTTCTACAACGATTTAGCTGCTTGTTGAGCTGCAAAGAACAAAGATAAATACAACCGAACATTCCTATAACCTCGCTTCCGCAAATAGAATAAAATAACTAAACCAAATGCGACGCTGGAATAGTTAGGATATCTGAATATTTGCTTTGGACTCGACAAACCCGCTCTGCATGCATAAGCGTCGATAAAAAATAGCCTTTGTAGGTCAGCTGCGGATATATCCTTGGATTCGCAAGGGCTAGCGATGAATATATAAGGGCCGACCCTTGCGAGAATGGATATGTCTTTATTGGCATGTGACCACCGCATAATGGCGATCCTGTGTTAGTCCATGGTTTGCGGGAGATGTAGCAAATCCATGTCTTAGAGGATTTGATTCGGGGTTTTCCTATATTAATAGTCAGAATGTGGGCATAGGACAGTGCTGTGCAAATATTATTTTAACCTAGATAATATAACGTATAAATCCAACAACAGTGGATATAAAAGATTATATTTGATTATCTAAAATTATCTAGACACATTTCAGATAGTTGCAGCAGTAAAAACGTAATGATTTTTGTATCGGTCTATTCAGCTGTGGGTTCAAATCCTGCTACAACGTTTCTGTACCATAGATGAAAGGAGTAGAAAAGACCAACAGGCCCATGTACATCTGGAGGTATCTGCTAGAAGGTCCTTCCAAAAGAAAATGTAGGATTTTTATTTACAGTCTCTAAACTATTAACTTCAGCATGATGCAAATTTTGTGATCGATAGCACATGCGTACAGCTTGTTTTTGATGTTGTAAGGGAAACTTCATTATGCCCAGAAGGCCAGGGACGGACTATGCCCAATGGTTAACAACCCAGAATTTTTGCATAGATGACGATCGCAATCTACCTGCATCAAAAATAAGTTCCCTGAAGAATTTGTCAACGATAATACGCTCTTGGTAAAATTAACTGTTTACGAAATATTTGTGATTTTGTGTCACAGTGCACATAGAACGGCGCATCCACCATTTTTTGTTTTTAATTTTTAATTGAACATAATTATTATGTTAGAACCATACACTGTAAAAAAATCGGTGTCAGTGAAAGCAATAAAGGTTCGGGGTGAATTCATTGAGTGAAATTATTGAGTACATTTCAATATTGGGCATTTTGATCATTTTACTCATTTGTACTTTCACTAAAGTACTTTCACTAAAATATAGGTACTCATTAAATAAATTATTCACGTAAACTCGTATTTGGTGCACTTGTACCTAAATCAGAGTAAATGTCCTCATTATTGAGTGAGTTTAAATGTATATTAATTTCGAGTAATTTGAATGGCGCCGCGAAGATGGCACCACTTACATATTGCTTCTGTAATATCGACCACAGTTCATAGGGGCCCGTTAGATGTTCCAAAAAAGCGTGATCGCCAAAAGAAAAGGCCTTAGCCGGCGGGTATGAGCTGGCGGATCTCAGTCAGGACAGGAGGAGGCCCTGCGAAGAGAATTAATTTCAAGTATTAATCATTTATGACTGATTTATTTTTGCACTCAATATTTAGTTAATTAAAAACCAAGTCTGAATAAAAAATAACTCAATAATAGTTAAATTTAAATCATATTAGAGAAAAAGGCAACTCTAAATTGGTTTTATATACTCAGAATAGAGTAAAAAGTCACTCAATTGATAGTTAGCAGTAACTCGGATTTAAGTAAAACTCGGTCATTTCTGATGCAATAGTTTCACTCAGTTGTACTCATACTAATAGAGTGAAAATTTCACTCAATCGAGTGTGGACAGAAATTAATACATTATTGAGTGAAATTGAGTGAAATTTGACAGAAATTTTTTTACAATGTATATATTTTTAAAATAAGAACCTAGAAAATCTTGCCGCCTGCTAATGTTATTTTCACTAACAAAATTTGACAAACACACTTTACACATAACACAAAATAGAAAAAAAACTGTCCCATGACAATCCTTAATCATATTCGCAAATAACCCAATTTTTAAGGATTTGGGGGCATTTTCTTGAAAATTGCTAGCGCCAAACTGACTTCAGCGGGTCCAAAAATGTCACGATAATCTGATCAAAAGAACACACCACTTTTCCTTTAACACCTTGGAAAAAATGATAATTGTCAATTTATTTTAAATAAGGAGAGCAGTGATAAGTCAAAAACGTGTTATTTTTCAAATTAATATTTCTTAATTAAGTTTCGGGTAATCTGGATATTACCATTAAAGTAAGATAATTTTGTCGTTACACTAAAACGATCTGCTATCTAATATTTAGATAAAGAGAAACAAATATTTCATATAAAAATAAATTACTTGAATTTTCATCAAGATAAAATACATAACGATCTAAATGACTTATTCCTAAAATAGTTTAGATAATAACACCGGTCAACAAAAAAAAAGTTTCCTGTTTATTTTTGTCTCCTGAACACGAATCCATAGTCTGTTTTGCTCCATCACCCTTCAGTTTTCCGTAAATCGGTGAATACCTTCAGAAAATGGCAAAACAACATCAGTAAAATGGAGAAATTTAGGAGTGACGAGATCTTAACACGTGACACACGTTTTTCGACGTAATTTTACCTCCTCGATCCGAATCCGTTGTCAGAATTACTCCATAACCCTCTAGTCTTCGAAAAATCGCTGAAAAAGGGCGAAATTTGAGAAATCTTGACATGCGGCATATGTTTTCGGCCTCAGATTTCCGTCTAGTCTTCAAAAAATCGATGAAGATATAAAAAATTGCAAATTTGTAGAAGTAACGAGATCTTCATATGTAACTCATAGTTTTCGATGTATTTTCGTTTTCTGTTAATGAAATCATTGTTCTCCAACCAAAGTGAATAAGGATTAGCACATTTGTCATTAGAAGATATTCTTTCGGTTGATTTTTCCGGCGTTCCACAACCATGAGTCACATATAAAGATCTTGTTACTTATACAAATTTGACATTTTTTAGATCTTCATCGATTTTTTGAAGACTAGACGGTGATGGAGCAAATCTGACATTGGATTCGGATTCAGGTAACAATATGTCCGAAAACATATGCCGCATGTCACTTCTCAAATTTTGCCCTATTTCTGAAGATCTTCAGTGATTTTTTGAAGTAATTGTGTCACGTGTTAAGATTTCGTCAATCCTAAATTTGTCCATTTTACTGAAGATTTTTAGCCATTTTCTGAAGGTATTCATCGATTTACGGAAAACTGAAGGGTGATGGAGCAAAGCAGACTATGGATTCGTGCTTAGGAGACGAAAATATACCGGAAATCATATGTCGCATATAAAGTTTACATAACTTTTTTTAGTAGGCCGATGTAATTTTTATAAGAATATATTGGTTACATTTGTTTATTGATGTATCAGTTTTTAAAATTATTTTAAACGCATAAGATGGAAGTGAAACATAAATCAACAAGCAGACAGTAAACCTGCTACCAATTTTTATTAAGTACCTACTTACCATTAAGTAGTACTATATTTACTACTAATCCAACCCCAAAATCTTCTTGCCCTCCCCAAGTTTACGTGGGCTTTTCGGTTTTACTTTGCGGCTGTTAAACAATAACCGAACTTTCGCAACGCTCAAGTTATGTAGACTTTGAGAACTCTCAGCCGACTCCGATGTGACCAGCATGACTTGATAGGGAATATATTGGAGTTGCCGGTAAATTTTCGTAAACTCAGTTAAGAAATTTGAGAACACAATATTTTGGCCCTCTTAAGAGACTCACTTAGGGATAAGCTTTTATATTACATTATCTCGTTTGTTTTTTCGGTATCAGCAAAGTGTCCTGTAAGTGAATTGATGTAAATTTGAAATTGATTTGTTTCTGAAGAAAGTTGATAATTTTCAGAAGTAATAAAAGTAATTAACAATACTGTGACGGGTGATTCATTTAGAGGTACTTTTTTCAACAACAACAAAAAATAACAAAATTCTATTTTATGGTGCAATCTTTATTATTATACAAAAAAAAAATATTTCTGACATTTATTTTTTAAATATTATTTCTTTCAAATGTTGTCCTTGACTGCGGTTGAGATGGTCCATTCTGAAGTTCAAATTTTCGATGACACGTTCGAGCATTTCGAGTGGAATTTGACGAATGACCCGAGTAATGTTGGCTTCCAGTTCCTCAATCGTATTCGGCTTATCCATATAGACTTTGGACTTCCCTCCTCCGAATGCCTTTGAGTTTGCTCAAATATCTTTTTTTTTTCGTTGAGATATCACATGTTGAAATTTTTAAGTTTCTCAGTTCCTTAATATGCGAAAATCTACTAAGGATCCCTTAGACATCAAGCAGTCGATAGCAATTCAGAAACTTCATACCCATACGGTTTGTGGGTTTAGACTTGGTGGGCTTGAGGTTTGTAAGCTTGGAGTTGTAGGTTCGTGTTTTGTGGGTTTGGTATTTTACGTCTAAGGGGATCCTTAGTAGATTTTGGCATATTAAGAAACTGATAAACTTAGAAATTTCAACATGTGATATCGCAAAGGAAAAAAAAGATATTTGAGCAAACTCAACGGCATTCGAAAGAGTGAGCCTTGTACTGTTAAATTAAGTATATGTATTTTTTTTTTTTGAAAATAAATAGATGGCATTACTACATAACCTCAAATATGACCAAACACAGTGTTTTTTGCACTTTAGGTTAGGATATCTCAAAAACCTGACGTGATACAGCAATGCTGCGGCCAGAATCGGATTTAGCGCACCAAAATTTTTCGGGAATGCATATTAGTGTGTCTGCTTCTTGACCCTTGTAGACCTGTGTAATTTTTTTTGACTTTATTTACTTTTTTGACTATGTGAAAATCTTTATATATTATTAACAAATAAAACTTTTGAAATAATTTTTTATTAAGTAAAGAACCAATTTGTTGTGAAAATAATAAGAATTATAATCATTATTATGTTAAAAGCGACGAAAATTTAAAAAATATTCAAGTTTAATCGATTATAACTCAGTCAGTATTAGTCCACAAACTTTTGAAACGTACCATTTTGAAGGGCATCTCATCTAGTTTTTCTGTACAGCAGTTTTATTTGTCTACTTCTACTAAAAAAAATTAGAGTCAAAAAAGTAAAAAAAATAAAAAAAATCTTATTTTTTGCTATTTTCAAATTGTTTGTTAACAATTTTTCTTTTAAATATTTTAAATAAGCCAGTTTGATTAAAAAACTTAAAGGGGTGCATATTCACCCCTATCTCTAATTTCCACCCTCTAATTTAATAGCACTCCGCAGTTTTTTCATCTAAAATGACCCTTTGAACGATTTATGCAATAAAATTTCTTGAATAACATAGTTCCTTTTAACCCTGTTTTGTTTTTGGATATAATCAATAGCCTATTTCCATATACATATATCAGCGACCCTCTAAAAATTCCGTGCAATATTATTTGCAATTAATTTCATTATTATTAATAATTTTTCATTTTTCATTCCAGAAAAGAAAAACAAAGAAAGTTACCTGCATTATTCAGAATATATTTTCTTTCATAAAAATACGTAAAAAGTTTTACTCCACTTTTATTTTCTTTACACAAAAAATTTTACGAACAAAGTTTTATTATTCCTAGTTCGACACTTAGTCCAACTCTTGCGTACCAGGTACTCCAGGTAACATCAGTAATTTTTTCATCCATATATAAGACGTCATAAAAAAGCATATCTGCGGTCGAGTGCGCTGACATAAAAAAGAAATATGAGTTGTTGAGTTTTATTCCCGAGACCTAATGGGGTATGATATTAAAGGAAGACGAGAGCGAATAAAAACTATTAACTTTTTTCCTCCATCGACGGCAATTTGACAAATTCCACGTGTGGCTTTAGTGACCTCGAATGACCAGAAAGGGAATAGGGTTAGCGCTCGTCTGCTGGACCGTACACACAGCACTTCATTGCAAGCGCAACAGAGATGGAAACAGAAAAAATCTGGCGGAGTTAATCAGTTTCTAAATAAGTTTGTAGCCATACGAAAAAAGAGTTTGCTTTGCATCAAAAATATGGATCGTCTAAATTTAAAAAATTATTTATTTTTTATATAAAAAGTAAAATAACATTGTGAATATAATTATACACACCTAGCACAGTGCAGTTTTTGTATAACAAACGCGAAAAATTTAATCAATTAAAAACTAATCAGTGGCGTTACAATTGGAAGGTAGCCAGACGAATTGATTCAACATTTCCATAATATGTACTTCAAATTGCTGAGAAATTAGAGCAAAATGATATGATTCGCTGCTGATAAGCGCCTAACTTTGTCATAGTTTTTGTACATTTAACAGTAAACGGTGTATTTTAACTAAAAACGCTCTGAAGGTAACAAATATTGCTCCTAAATGTCAAATACTATTTTTTTTAAGTTAAAACCCCTTAGACCTCTTCTAGCTCCAACTAGTAACTAGTTATTTTTTTCATTTGTAATTGACGTAGTTATCTAGTATCAATAGTATGACAGTATCAATTTTAAGTTTACGTCTTCAATAGTTTCTGAGAATAACTGCTTTGCCCGCCCAATCTTTGAGCGATTATATTGGAAATCGTTTTGAGAAAAATATTACCTCTTTTTTTTATTTTATTTTGATGAGAAGAATCAATTTAAAGTTTATCGCAACTTCACTCTATTTCTATTAACATATTAACAGCATACCAAATCAAAATGCAAGAATTCACATTGTTTTATTATTTTTTTGTGCCATATCGGAATAACGGAACTCATTTCAACACGCCACTACAACAACAGTTCTCAACTGACTGAGACAAATGATGGCGCGTTCTGCTCCCAACACCTTGACCTTGAATGCTGTGTTGCCAACTTTATCGAAAACAAGATCCACAGAGCATCAGAGTCTCAGTGCTCTTGTGGATTTGCCTCGTAATTTTAACTTTTTTACCTTGCTTTTGCTCGTTTTACTTTTCAATTTAATAAAAATTAATTTTATTAAATTGAAAAGTTGAAATTTTATTATTTACAAACTATACTTGCCTGCTTTTCAAAAATTTTAAGGATTTATGCGTTTATTCATAATTTGCAGTAATATTTGCTTTAATGAATTTGTATGTAGCATATTGAAAATGTTGAATAATTAATTAATGATACGAATTAATAATAGATATGATTATGTAATAATGCAGTTCGCGTTACGGGAAATTCAGCCATATCCAATTTCCAGCTTTTATGCTTGTTATGCAAGTTGCAAAAATTTTAGTAGTTCATTATTAATTATAATAGGATAATACATTATAATTTTGTTTTGGTAATGATTGTTATCTGAAATATAAATAAATATATGTACAAGGTGTCCCCGCTACTTAATACAAAAAAGTCGAGTACAAATAGATGAGGTCAAAATAGTATCAGTCCTTCATATAATTTTTTTTTCATAGGGCCTTCGTTAACAAGTTACGGGCCCTCAAAGGTGAAAATTAAAAGTTATTTTTATTTACAGTTTCTAAACTATTGATGCAAATTTGGTGATCGATAACACATGCGTACAGCTTGTTTTTGATGTTGTAAGTGAAACTTCATTATGCCCAGAACACCAGGGACTGGACTATGCCCAATGGTTTACAACCAAAAATTTTTGTATAGATGACGATCGTAATCTGCCTGTATCCAAAATAAGTTACCTGAAGAATTTGCCAACGCCAATACCCTCTTAGTTCAACTCGGTAAAATTAACAGTTTACGAAATATTTGTGATTTTATGTCACAGTGCACTTCGAGCGGCGCGGCGCCTCCACCATTTTTTGTTTTTAATTTTTGAGTACATTTAATTACTTTGTTGGCAGCATACATATTTTTTAAATAAGAGCCGAGAAAGGTTACTGTCTACTAATGTAATTTTCATTAACAAAATTTGACATAACAGAAAATAGAAAAAACAAAACAGGAATAAGTTAAAGGTAAAAAATAATTTAAAAGAAAGAAATCAAAATACATTTTCAATATCGACACCTTCCATCTCCACAACATCCTAAGGCTACCAATATTATTAGTTTGTACACGAAAAAGGGTAATAATTTAATAGGTCCATACGTTTTTGAGGAACGTCTGAATGGATATCGATATTTGGAGTTTTTGCAAAATAATTTACAGCTACTATTAGAGGATGTTCGATTAGACACCCGAAGAAACGTTTGTATATATACAAAATATTGATGTACGAAATTATTTATCCATTGTGTTTAATAATAAATGGACTGGGACAGGATGCCTAATCTCATGGCCACCACATTCTCCAGAGTTTAATCCGCTACACTTCCTCCATCGCGAAGTTTAGTGTACGCAACCCCAGTACAGATAAGGGATGAATTGTTACGAAGCATTAATTTCCATTCTGATAATTAGACATACCCTAGAAATGCTTTTTCGTGTACAAACAAATAACATTAGTAGACATAGGAAGTGTGTGAAGGTGGAGAATGCCCTTACTGAAAATGTATTCTGATGGTTTTCATTCTTTTAAATTATTTTTTTAACTTACTTTAATTTATTCTTGTTTTGTTTTATTATTTTGTGTTATGTTTAAAGTGTATTTGTCAAATTTTGTTAGTGAAAATTACATTAACAGACAGTAAGATATTCTAGGCTCTTATTTTAAAATACGTACGGTTCTAACATAGTAATTATGTCCAATTAAAAATTAAAAACAGAAAATGGTGGAGGCGCCGCTCGATGTGTAGTGTGACAAAAAATCACAAATATTTCCTAAACTGTTAATTTTACCGAGTTGAACCGAGAGGATATTATTGTTCATAAATTCTTCAGGGAACTTATTTTAAAAACAAGCAGATTGCGATCGTCATCTATGCAAAAATTCTGGGTTGTTAACCATTGGGCATAGTCCGTCCCTGGCGTTATGGGCATAATAAAGTTTCAACTATACTATCAAAAACAAGCTGTACGCATATGTTATCGCACACTAAATTTGCATAATACTGAAGTTAATGGTGTAGAGACTGTAAATAAAAATAACTTTTTAATTTTCACTTTTGGGGGCCCGTATTTTGTTAACGAATGCCCATATAAAAAAATATTATATGAAGAACTGAATTTTGACCTAATCTATTTGTATTAGATTTTTTTGTATCAAGTAGCAGGACACCCTGTATATCATTCCAAAGAATTTTTTTACTAATTAAATATTAATCCTAACATTATATCTGATATTTAAAAGTTTTTTGAGGCATTTGTTCGTTAAAATGGGACAAAAAAAATGTCGTCAAGCACATTTTTAATAATAAATGTCCTACTAACATTCATCGCATGATAGCAATTAAAATCAGTGTTTATTAGGCATACATTCAGTAAAAGTTGGTACCTACCATACATTCGACGAACTTTCGCAAAAAAGAAAAAATGCATTTTCTAAGATTTTATTCACTGTAGTAAACACAAAAAGTAGAGAGAAGTAAAAAACATTGGTATATTTGAAAACTGTTGAACGAAACATTTTAAAAGTGAATATTATCAGTACAAAAAATTGAAATTTAATATAACTGAAGAGTTAAGCAATAACGCAAATATTATAATAACTATTCTATAAGACCATCATTTATCGCAACATATTTTGTTAAACTTTTAATGAAGTTTTGTAGAACTGGAAACGATCGATAGCTATTTCTAATTTGTTGATTTTCATTTTGAACCCTCCTCCAGAGTTCTTCCTTAGTATTATTAGGAGCATCGCCACTGTAAAGCAGTTGTTTTACGTGTCTCCAAAAGTAAATCCATTTGGCCAGTGTGAGGACCACAGAAATTCATTTTCTTTACTTATCCAACGTTCTCACAATGTTGCTATAATTGATCTACACACCATCATGTAGTGGAACTTCTTCTAAAATTTCTAAAAAGTGCAACTGCATCTGGTTGAGCTAAAAGTTGAACTGATCCTAAAATATTGTTCCCAACTATTCCACACTACAAGTTAAATCAGAATTCGTGCTGGTGCTGTACTGCTTGGGGATTTTCGTCTTTACATAGGTACATGCGAATTCTCTAATCTCCAACTGAATAAGCATCTAAGTATAAAAGTTGCCTCTTCCGAAATGCTATACATCCTGCGAATGAGTGGTCTGCATTATGCATGTGAAGAATTCTTTTGGGGAATGTTATTTTTTTCTTTATTTATTGGACAATTTACCACCTGTGAAAAATTTAAAAAATTAGTGAAATAAAGCCTTCCGTCAAAAGGATCAGTCAAGGGCTATTTTTATGAAATAGTTTTGCCTAACCAAAAAACAGACAAATACAAAATATAGTACAAAAAACACATCACATTAAAGCCCTCTTTTTCTAATAAACTTTTACTTGAGAAATTCTGTATCACTTCCCGTTTAAAAGTTATAATCAATATCGCCCTAAAGAGTCTCAAAAGAAATACTACCTAAAATCACATTAGCGGTGGAATGATCAAGTAGGCGTTGGATTGAATGTTCGTTGTTTAAAGCGCATAAATGTCACAAAATACTTGTCCATTACTCAATACGAACGTCAAACATATAATTTTTGTGCTTACAAAATGTTTTCTCGTTCAGAAAAAGTTAATATGTTGGTAATTTACGACGAGTCACAAAAAAATTCAACAAGAGCTGTAGAGTTATACCGAGAAAGATATCCAGAACGCCTCATTCCTGATCATAGAAGAACCTTTACAAAATTGGAGGCGACCTTGCGACGAAATCAAGATGCATTTTCTGTTCGGAAAAATCAAATGATTGACCGAAGGGTAAGAAACAATGTTAATACAGTTAGATTGTTAGTAATTTCGAACAAAATCCGCAAAATTCTGTACGGCATGCTAGTCGGGAATTGAATTAGGATAAATCAGCCGTTCAATGAATTTTGAAGACCAATGGGTATCATGACTACAAAATTCACAATTTGGAGTATTTGCCTGAGCGTCACATTGAAAACAGACTTCATTTTATAGCTTAAATTGCAGTAAATGTAGAAACGGTTGATCGGAACCTTTTTCGGTACGTTCTTTGAACGGACGAAAGTTTGTCTGTAGTGGTTTACCAAACAGGCCCAATGAACACTACTTACTTGTCCATTGAAAATCTCCACATTGTAAATCCAGTCCAAAACTAAGGCCATTTTGGAGTAAATGTATGGTGCGGAATCATTACCTAAATTTGCTACAAGACATTTTCTGCACTTCCGGAGTATGTGCCTTGGCAGCTAAGGAGTATGGTTTCAGCAAGACGGGGCTCCACCCCACAAGTTTTTTCATGGGGTGTTTTAAATAATAAAGTTTAAAAAACACCTTCACGAGATATTAATCATTTGAAAGAAAAAATCACAGACGTTTGTAATGAGTTAAACGGCGAAATGTTAATAATCATAAACGCAGCCCACAAAGAAGTCAGGCGAAGATTGGATATGTGTCTTGAAATAAGAGGAGGTCATATAGAAAATGGATTGTAATATATGTATGTAGTATGAAAGCGTTTGCCTCATTTTTTAAGTTTAGTTATTGTTATCATCACCTTTTGTTTTAACTGTATTAAAAAATTAGCAATTTAATCCTTTTATTTGTTGTTAATGACATTTATGCACTTTAAACAACGAACATTCAATTATTTTCCAACGACTACTTGATCATTCCACCGCTATGTGATTTTTAGATGGTATTTCTTTTGAGACTCTTTAGGACGATATTGATTATAACTTTTAAACGGGAACTAATACAGAAAAATTTGTCTAATAAAAGTTTATTAGAAAAGAGACAGCTTTTTAACAGGAAAAAAATTTGGGTATGTTTCTGAAAAAAATATAATTGATGACGTCATTAGTCGTTTCTGTCAAATCTCAGAGATAATACTTTCGATTGAAAATGGAGCTTTAACGCCACGTGTCCCAAATTTTATGTAATTTTTTGTATCCTCACAGTAGGCCCATATTATCGTGTTTGAGATACCCTATACGATGATTTTTTAATCATCCCTTACATCGGAGGGTATTATTGATATCGTGTTCACTGTTTTCGCCCGTTTACATTAACCAGACAAGTTTGACATCGCTGTCGATAGAACAAATTAAAGTTCTGTTTACTTTCGCCAACAAATATCCCATGTTATTGCCAAATAACCGGGAGCTTCGAGCTTTATATTTCGTGTTGTCTTTTTTATGGGATAACAAAGTAAACCACACAGTATCTGAGCAAAATCAACAAGCAAGTGTAAATAAATACAGCAGGTGATGATTTAATAGAAAATATGCACTTTTGAAATTGCAACTACTATTGCATAAATAACAAATACTGGAAAAGTTGATAGGAAAATACAATTCTTATGCATTTTGTGAATAAATTCCAAATAAATTGAGATGCAAACCCACCGATGGTTTTATTGACCAAATTTGATTAGAAATGCGCCGAACTGAAACTTAGATAGACATTCGAATAAATCCTTTCAGAATTGCATATGCGGAATCGGAAAACCTATCCCATTTTAGATCAAAATATGAGTTTTATGATAAAGCACACACGGAAATTGAAGGCGAAAATGCACTTTCCGGGTATGTTTCTAGGCGAAGATTCTATTTCGACCGGTGCTGTAATATATCCATCTACGGCAAAATCGAAATATTACTTACACTTACTTGTTTTTTGTTGTGTAGTGTTTACTCTGTTGTTCCCCCCCCCCCAAAAAAAAAAGACAACATAAAAGATAATGCTCGAAGCTGCCGATGTTTCAATTTTAAGAGCCTTAAATGAAATAAATAATAGAAACGTTTATTTTAAGCAAAAAGGTTTATAAATAAACAAATATCCGGAAACTCTTAATAAGAAAGACAAAATTAAATATAATACCTATGGTTAGTCTAAAATATCATTTTTGGATGAACCATTTAATTCTGAATAATAGATTGTGGCCAAAAATGTAACAAACAAAATGATAATCCGTATTAACTAACCTTTATTATACAGGGTGTCCCAGAATAACGTATACAACGGAAGACTACACATTCGTGGACTCAAAATAGGCAGATCTAGGCTAATAATTCACCTATATCCGAAATCGCTTGGATGGCCTCAAAGTTCGTAACATTTTTTGAATTTTGTAAATAACTCGAATATGCATTAATCGATTTTGACTATTTTTGGAGTGTGGACTTTTGCTTTCAATCTACACATTTTGGTGTTATAGTGTTTTTTAAAACTTACAATTCCTACAAAATTGATGTGTGGTTATAATGTCCTAAAAGTTTTCCGGTGCAATGGTGACATACGAAAAAATTAAGAGGCTATTGTTGCTCAGAATTAAGTGATTATTGAATCTATAAACGATATTTTGTTTAATTGCATAGGGCGGTACTATTTTTATTTTACTGAACTTATTTTACTGGTTTATTACACAGGCCGACAATTTTCGGAACAAGAAACTTCAATCTATCATTATCTCTGTGGAAAAAAAGAAGATTTTCAAAAAAATGGAAGAGTGGTATTTTTAGATGGTTTAACGCGATTTTAGAAAAAAATTATTCACGTTGTAATCTGACCCCGCACTGAAAGAAATGGGCTTATTAAACTGTTTATCTAGAATAATGTGTATAGCGCATATTAAAACTTTTATAACCAATATACGACTTTTATTAAAAAAAAGCAATCATCTCCATACTCATTATAGAATGAGTTTAACTGGAAGGTGCTTAATACACCTTATGCATCTATGAAATAAAGGTTATAATGAATTACTTATACATTATTAGGTGTTATAGACTTTATGTTCCAATTGTATAGTAGGGAAGATTTGTTGTATAAAGACCAGTATCCGAATTTGTATATAACAATTATATTAACAGAATTATTCGTTCTTATACTGAATATGTTTCCGTTTTTAACGTGTAAAACGCGTCTTATAATGGTTAAGTGATCGTCACCTCTCGGTGCATAATCGGTTATGATCGTAAAATTTCCGACAGTCCGCTGTGCATCGACTTACGAATATTACACGTCTAGTTTGATGAAAATAGACGGTATAGGCACATGTTTTGTGGGATACATGATCATATCGCGTTGTGTGAAATGGAAAATTATGTAAGTATCTAATTGTTTTATGGCTTGTAATTGTTTTGTTTTTCAAATGTAAATCTTGTCTAAATCTTAAAAATTATTATCTTGTAGGTATGCCCTATTAGAAACCGCTGATGGAAGTTTTACATAAGATGGAGGAACAGAACGCTAGCGGTGACAAAGAGGAGCATGGGTATAAAGTCAATCAACCAGAGGGAATAGAATTAGAAGGAAAGATGTTCAACCTTTCAGGGGATGCTTCATTCTTAAGGTGGAAGAGTTATAGTGCAAATTCTCATGTAATACAAGAAAATACGGGTGCATCGTTACTAAGAAAATAAACTGGACAATTTTGGGAGCGATTTGTCATCATTTTTAATGCTTAAAAGTATGTTTTGTGTATGTTTACATTAGAACCTTAGCTTGTAATTACAGTTATCCAATAAAATTTCTGAAAACTTAATGATATATTTTTAACTCATACAGAGTATACAACAGTTTAATACATTTATTATTATAGAACTTATAATCAGTAGTAGATGTTCTAATAACGATATGGAACACTTTAATAACAGTTATTGCTATTATTTCGTAAAGGGTATAAAAAACGTTGTATATTAGTTATACAATAATTTAATAAAGAATAAGGTTTATAGTCACTATACAATTGTGCTAGTAGTACGCGTTTTATATCCAATATTCACCTGTTTAACTGTCACATATAGTATACAATGGTCTTATAAGGGCATATAGAATTCTAATAAAGAATACAGCGCATTTCTTTCAGTGCGAATATAACGAAAAACCGCGATTTTTGCATTTTTAGGTTAGAATATCTCGAGAACCTAAGGTGATGGACCAATTCTGAGCTCGAATTCATAATCAGCGCACCAAATTCCTTCGGGTACACTAGATCCGGTCTCTGGTTCTGGACTTTCGTAAAATTTTGTCGGCCTGTGTTATTATTGTTAAAAACTACTCCCTTTTATAGCCCACAGTTCCTGTACTGTGTGTAAAAAAAAGATTACAATATCTTTGAAAATAAAAAATAAAAATGTGTTTTCTTCATACACCTTTCACACCTTATTCACACCTATTTTCTTTATTAAATAAATTTTTCCATTCCAGAGGGACACCTTGTATATTGTTAGTGATAATATTTTTCACTGTTGCTTTGTTAATCCTCGTTTTCCTGATATTTTTTCTGTTACTGGCTTTTATCTTAAATAAATAATTTTGCATCTAGCAAATAGGAAATTAATTTTAAATATGTAAATATGTAAAAAAATAATTGTAAAATACTTTTGTATGTAAAAATGTAACCCATAATACTTGCAATTAAGTGACCTTTATAAGGAAATAGATATAAATTCCTTGTCCTTTTATTGCATGAGTGTCAGGTATGAATTTCTGTCGATTTTTTTCCAATTAAAGTGCTTTTATTTCGGCACCAAACGGTGGAGCATTTTTATTTTCTTTCGTTTAATATTATCCTTTTTTATTTAAATTTAGAAATAAAATTTACTGGAAATATCCACAATATAAATATTTATCTTGGATTATACCAAGCGGATGAATGGCGTGTATTTGGGAAACAGAAAGCGCTGAGCTGTTTTTCCTTTATTTTTCTTTCCCTCAGTTCTCGAGAAAAAAATAAAATATGGAAGCAGAAAATACGATAATGAAAACTGACGGTGAATGAAATTTTTATTAAGGCAAATTTTTTATACGCAATTAAAACAAGCTGCTTAACGGATGTGAATCTTTCTTGATAATTTTAACAGAAATATACGCTGTGAAAGTGCGATAAGTACTAGCACCTAAATAACTCTGTTTGTGCTGGAAAACTTCGAAACCTTCAACAATTTCAAGATCCTGCTCGAAGGACCAAAAATGCAACTATTATGTTCTGATTTGATTCACAACAAAGTGAAATATTAGAATATACAAAAAACTAAAAAAAAAACGTGATTAAGGAATTTCCAATCTTGATTTTTCAGCATTATCATAGTATATAGGTAAATACGTTCAGGCAGATACAGTTTTTTATTGCATACACTGGTGCAGCCTCACACGTCTCGAACGCGAATTTTCTCCTGCCTCGCAGTACAAAAAGCTTTTAAAAACATTTATCTTTATAATACAAAGGATGTGTTTGCATGTGAAAAGGTCTACCTAATGTACTTCTTTAGTTCAGTTGATGTCTGCTAAAAGAGGTACCTAAAGAAATAAATTGAACGATTTGACGTCCGTTTTTTTAGGAAATTTTGTTACTAGCGAAACAACTATACATTCTAAATTCTTCAAATCTGATTATTAATACGGAAAGAAGTTGACTTATTTGTAGCGTGTCTTAGTTTTATTCTGCCAAACTGAAACAAGAGGTAGTGTTTTTGTCACAAGAAAAAAAGTTACTTTCAACGAAGGCGGGAAATACTTAATAAAAAACATACAGAAGATTCATATTTTCAAACTGATTTTAGACAAGAGTAAAAATTGCAAATTGTTGAATATTACGAGAAATATACAATTACAAAATTATAATTCATAGGACCGATATAAGTGTGTTTACTTTATCTTTCTGTTTATTTATTAAGACCGAGCTTGGTCCATGCTTTTCTCTTTTGATAACTGTAAAAATATGTATCATAAGCCCATCTAAAAAGTACTTCTTCAATAAACGCTGAGCTGAACAGACGTCTCTATTTTTATTTGTTAGCCCTAATTTCCAAAACAAACGATATAAAATTAAATTTGGTATGCGTTATATTTGTATATAACATGTAACAAAAAGCATTTATTATTGTCCCTTTTTGAAAGGATTTTCTTCGTCCACTAACTTTTTTGGAGATATTATAATTTGAATTTCTAATTGTAAATTTAAAATAGCCGTACCGTTTGTCGGTCCACTCAAATATGGCATACTGATGAGGGCCAACAAGTCCAAAACAGGTCTATGTCTGGTGGGTGCTGGAATAATATTGGTCGGGGCAGGTCGCCCGCCGAGTAGTTGTTTCTCGCAATACCGCTACTTGTTTGATAGTTTATAATGCTAATAAAAGAAATTATTTAACGTTACTTACTCTGTTTTTACTTAATATCTCCCACAGACTCTTGCTAAGATGCGAATTCTTCCACAGACAAAGCAAAGCAAACCAGTGTTAAATAACGAGCGTTCAAATAAAAACGTGGTCAAGTTGGTTCTGAAAATTTGGACGTAGGGCGTAGCGTATAGCAAATGAACTTAAACGTCATCTGTGAATATTTTCGTTTTAAAAAGCGTTTAAAATGGTGTTTTCTCAAGAACAAAAAGTGTTTATCATAGAGTCCTACTTTAGAAATGGACGCAAGATTGATGGAATATGGAAGTAGGTATTCTATTGAGGAATGTTTCATAGAATTTCAAAATCAATTTCCCGGCGTTGTTGAGTACAAAATTTTTCAAAGTGCAGTTCAGCGTTGTGTTAATGTTTTTCGTGAAACGGGCAGTGTAACAAGAAAAGAAGGAAGCGGCCGACCTAAAAAGCGGACTGAAGAATTAAAAGAAAATGTCCAACAAATAATGGAAAATGCGCCAAGAACTTCTGTACGTGTTTTATCACAAATGGTGGGAGTATCAGTCGGTACTTGTCTCACAGTGTTAAAAAAAGATTTGCGTTTGTACTCCTATCGTTTAACTTGTCAGCAAGAACTTCATGCAGTTGATTTTCCGCGACGGGCTGTATTTTGTGAATGGTTTTTAAACAACTACGGTGAACTTCATAATATCACCTTTTTTTCTGATGAAGCCTGGTTTCATTTAAGTGGTTACGTAAACTCACAGAATATGAGAATGTGGTCTTCTGAAAAACCAGATAACTTTTTTGTCGAGGGCCCTCTACACGCTCAAAAAATTGGAGTTTGGTGTGCTCTCAATCGAAGGAGGATTTATGGACCTATTTTTTTTTAATGGTACTCTTACTGCGCAAAGGTATAGAGAAGAAATTATCGCTCCTTTTGTTAACCAGCTGGAAGAAAACGAAATTACAAACTTTTACTTTCAACAAGATGGCGCAAGGGCACATACGGCAGGCGAGACGATGAATATGTTGAGGGAAGTTTTCCAAAATCGACTAATAAGTCTCAATGGTGAACATGAATTTCCACCGAGGTCATGTGATATTACGCCGTGTGATTTCTTTTTGTGGCATTACTTTAAAAACACTATTTTTGAACTGCCTATTCTTGATTTAAACCATCTGCAAGCTCGACTTATATACAAGATTCGTGAAATTAACAATACCCCGAGCATCTTAAAAAATGTCTTTAATTCTTTGAGGAACAGGTGTGAAAAGTGCTTGGAACAAGGAGGGGGACACTTTCAGCAGCTGCTTTAATTTATTGTTATAACATGGAGGGGGACACTTTCCGCAGCTCCTTTAATTGTTTGTTATTGTTATCACGATTATTCTTTAGAATAAAGTTATATAGTCATTAACGTTATTGAAACTGGCAGCTGCTATACAGCTCGTTGAGAAATGAGGTTAAGTTGGTCGCCATAAGCTACTCCCTACGTCCAATGTGTCAGAGCCAACTTCGACCACTTTTTTATTTGAACGCTCGTTATAACTTTCCCTATTTAAATTAGTTTTAATTAAACTACTTTATTCCATTAATTACAACTATCTTTCCAAATTCCCACCTTTTATTAAAAATTCTCATACCTAATGTTTTATAATGTTTAAATGTTGCCGTCTGTGAAATTTGTCTTGTCCTCCCTTTTTATGTTTACTTTAGAAAACCATTATTTGCTGAAATGGTGTACTGAGAAGTCAGTTTAATCGTTCTAATATTAAAATTATGATTATTACATACTGTGTTGAGAAATTTTCAAAATTATGATAACTAAATGTCCACACTATGTTATGGAGTGGAGCTTGTATGTTATTTCTCGTCTCTAAATAAGAGTGTCTAATCAATATTCTTTTTTATTTACAAAATAAGAAACGCTTTTGTATTTGTCGCAAGCTGTCAAACTTTTAATTTGAATTTTTATTTAAATTCAACTTTTTTATTATTTTACTTTGTATTTGCATGTGTTTTGTTATTATATCTTATGTTAGTTTCAGATATTACATAAATTAAAGAAAACCTGGTAGCTATATACGCATTTGCCCTTTTACGAGTCAAGGACCGGAAGATAAACAAAATCCTTTGCTTGCTAACGCACCATGAATAATATTTGAACTCAGTGATGTGAATTGAAGTGAGCAAATTCAAAAGGTTTTGTCTGTGAGAGCGACTATGTATCAACATATTGTGTGACAACACAAGCAATATCAAATTGTCAAAATAAGTTAATAATAATTTGAGTTAAAAGTTAAATAAAACAAGGAAATCAAAATTTCATTCTACCTACGCTATTGTTTGAACGATATAGATAATTATTTATTCAAGTTTTCCGTGCTAAACTGCAGCAACTTGATGAAAATCGCAAGTACATTTATAATAATAGAGCAACACGAATTCAATTCAAGCATAACAAAATTATGTCTGAACGAAGTTCTTAGTAATAAGTATGCCTACCATCTACGTGGCATATTTGCTGAAATTTGATATAGGTAACCCTGTTTTCTTTCGTGCCACTTCATTTAATGAACTAAATTGGATATTCTTAAATGAAAATTCGTTTCCCACATATACATTAAACAAATTGGTTTTCCACAAAACAGGAAAACACTTTACACTGTACTAGAAACACTTTTCCAATGAAATTAACAACATCTGGAAATCGTCATCGGAATAAAATGGAAATTAGAGAAGGAGCAATCGGAAATTCTTTACAAAAGGAAATATGAGAAAGTCTAAAAATATCTATAGGAAAGGACCTATGTCAAATTATTTTTTAAATAATCAAATACATTTTTAAAAACAGAAGTCAGTATAACATTTTCTGTAATTTCATTTTAATATACAGGATGAATGTTAAATATATACATATATTTTAATCAGTATGCAAGAGTTAAATGTGGAGAATATGCATTTAATTGTTTTTTTACGAAAACTTTAGGTATATGAAAGTCAAATTTAAAATAAACTGTGGCATTTACGCGTAACATAGATCAACTCTGCAACTTTACCAGTGTTTCGTAGAACTCTTAAACTCTTATTTTATACGAAATACGAAGAAACTAAATAAATTTCTATGTACCTAATATTCAGCATCTACGGAAGGGTGCAGCATAGCGACGGCTCTTCCTTAAGTGCTACATAGCTGCTGGACCACCGAATTATAACATAAACAGACGCTTTGTGTCAAAGTTGCCGGAGTCATGAAACGGTGTAACTGGATGCTCTGAAAAAATTGTTTTATTTGTTTGCCGAATTTTATTGAAAAGTTTAATAACAGCAAAAAAATACTTTGCAATGAAAGAATGGCACTAACTTCTTTGCTGCCATGAACTTCTATTGTAAGAAATATCCTCTGTTCTACCTGAAAAAGTCCTTTTTCCTTACATGCACCTTAAATTGATATTTATAGAAATTTACTAAAATCTACGAACAAAAAAAATAATGGCTTTAAATACCTCTTTAGTCTTTCCACGATTAAGAGACTCAAACCAAAAGAGGGCATCTTTATTGGGCCTCAAATAAGAAAATTAATAATTAATTAACTCGCTTTAAAAAAAATAATTAATAAAAATTAGCTTGAAATTGGTGCGTGAACGTGGTGAAAGGATTTTTGTTCTTTAAAATACATTTTTTGCATTCAGATTTAGTTTTTTTTCTGAAAATCATTGCCAATGTTACTAAAAAGGTATTTATTTATCGATTGTTCACCAAAAGCGCTCAGCTATAATAATTATTGTGAGTACAATTTTACACGTGTTCGAAATGTTCCTCTTCTTTTCTTTTTCTTATAATCTGAAATGGGTACCCACGAATATAATATGGTAGTTTAAATATTATATTGAATATCATATTGAAAAGATATTTTATACTGAGGACAATTTAGCACCAATAAAAATATTTAAAGACATCAAAATAGTTAAATCATTCGTTGGTCATCTCACCTATGCCATACTAATAAGAACTAATAAGTTTGAAATCGATCTAATCTGGTTATTCTTCTGACGAATTATGTTAGCTGATTACTCTACATGTTTCAGGAATAATTCTGTTAAATTTTTCTCATTTTGTTAAACATGAAAAATTCATTTAACTTAATTCTCCTAAATCTGTGCGTCTTTTGTATTTTACAAATTTAAAATGTTTTTTTCTCTATTATAATGGTACTACGCTAATTCAAATAAATTCAAAATACTATTTTCTTAAAATAATCCTATCAAAAGAAGTAAGGCTCCTTTCATACCAAAACTCTTTATGGATTAAATAATGCGGTCTTTCAAAAAAAAAAAAAATAATATATTTTATTCTTTTAACATCATTCTTGTCAGAGACAGGCAGCTACTATAGAAAGGTTTTACTATTTCTACATATTGGGATTGTTTCTTGAGGTAACCTCTTTGCGACTGGATTTGATAAATATTAATAGAACAATAGTATATTATTCAACGAGCGTATAATGATGGGTATTATTCACGAGGTGAAGTTTACGGCCACGAGCCGCAGGCGAGTGGCCTAAATCACCGAGTGAATAATACCCATTATACGGGAGTAGAATACTATACTTTATCCACGACTACTAAATATTTTTGTTGAAGTTTTTTTTGAAATGTTTCGAAAAACATGGTATGTTAAGAAACAGATATACGACTCGCACAAATGAAGTCGCTGATGGCTCAGTGTAGATGCTCTTTCCCTTTCAACCGCGGGTCCCGGGTTCGAATCCGGTCTAGGAAAATTCACTTTTTTAATATTTTTTTTATATGTACAGCACTGAATTGAAAATATTTAGTGGTTTACACGATAAAATTTTAAAAACGGATTGTTTGTAGCAGAACAATATAATATTATAGCTAAATTAAGGAAGCATCTGACAGTAGTGATTAATGACTCATTAATCACTGCCGTGATTAATGGGTATTATTAAGGTCGAGCAAACAGACGTATAATGGGTACATTATACAATAGTCGTGGATAAAATTATTTATAAGAAACATATAGGGCTTTAGAGCAGTCAAAAGTATTGAATGTGAATTGTTCTTTACCTAACCGATAATTGCCCTTTTTAATTTTCTTTTTTAAAATATGTATGTAAGCTGTCACAATATTTATAGGCACTTTATTACAAGGGTATGTTTTTTTATATTATTGAATAATTATTATTTACTAGATATTTACTGGATATTGTTGTTGTTGTTGTTTATTCAATGCTAGTTTGAGTATGTAACCCATAGAGTAGTTATCAAAAGATAAGTGTTTTGTCTGTAAGGCTAGATGTCTTGTGCGTATCTAGATTTTTGGTATCACAGGATATTGTTTGACTTTATTTAATAGGTTTTTAGTAAATTTATTTAAAAGATTTACATTTATAAAAAATGTATTGTAGACACTTGCCAAACTTGTTTCTTTTGTATAGCAAAGTTTATAATTTTTATTACATATTTTTCTAAAAATTTCCTTAGTTATTTAAGGGATTAGTTCCGATGCGACATACGCTTTTAAATTACACTATTTTCTTTATTTTTCTAGAAATAATAATTTTTTAATTAGATAACCTATAGTCACGATTGTGTCTAAAATAGAAATATTATTATTACTATTAACTTTTCGCACTACAGGGAATAATAAAATATCCATCACATTAAAATATATCCAAGTCTTAAAATCCAATCATTATAAAATATTCAAAAAAAAATAAACAATGTATGCAGCGCGAATACTAAAAATAAGAAAATCTGCAAAAACATGCACAGATGGGAACGGTTCAGGGTTGTTTTGCCCATATTCCACGCAAACCCACCCCAGCATTTAATATTTACGGTCCACACCCCACGTACATGTTTTAATGAAAATAAATTTGAACCCCGCGTTAGGCGCAGTTCTATTCCCTGCGAATATGACGCTACCGCAGAAATAAAAAGTTGCTAATAATTAATGACGTGTTTCACGCTAATTTATCGCCTGATATTGACGCTTAATCAGATTTGTATCGCGAACTCAATTATAATTTATGTCGGACCATAAATTTATCGTCAAAGCAATGTGTTAGAGTAATTTCATTGTTGTTTATGGGTGTAATACATTTTTTTAAATACGTTTTGCGCTAAACCGCACACGACAGTGCCTGATCCGTATTGGAAAAGGAATCGAGAATTTTTCTGCAAAACCCGGGCAATTTAATTTTTTTAGTAACGTTTACGTTTACATTTTGTGTGATGTATACAAGAGAAGTTCTGAACTTCGGTGTACAAACTATTAATGTAACAAAAAAACTGAAAGTGGAATAAAGGCCATGTACAGGGTGTCCATGAAAATGATGGACAACGCTTGACCACAGGTTCCTTGGATGAAAACAAGACTATTTAGCCTAACTTACTTGTATAGAAAAGTGCACGCCTACTGAGATATAGCCTTCTAAATATAGAACAGATAACCTAGTTTTTTTCAAATAATTTGAAAACTGTTTTTCTTAGAAACTTCAAATTTGGTACACATATTTTTTTATATAAGGGCAATGTAAATATAGAATTTNAACCTAGTTTTTTTCAAATAATTTGAAAACTGTTTTTCTTAGAAACTTCAAATTTGGTACACATATTTTTTTATATAAGGGCAATGTAAATATAGAATTTGGTGAGAATACATATACAGGATGTTCTCTTTCTAGAGCCTGTGCGCCACTGGCTATCCCGTAACTTTTTTGTATGTACGCCAATGACGACAGAATTTATATTTTTAGAAATAAGCACTATTTTAGAAGATTTTTTGCCTCTTACAAAATTTTGATATCGTTTATGGATTTGGAGTAAAATTGGCATTTTTTACACAATCAGTTTAAGATAAATAGAACATTCTAGTACGAGGTGCCATATAACAGAGAAACAAATTCATACCAATAATTAAAAGGTTCTGTGTCAAGCTAGCTGTGACTTAATTTTAGCTTACTTTGTTTCTTATTGCAATTTATACTTTTGCTGAACAAACTGATATGTTAGTAGTTTTGGGTTATTGTGAAGGAAATTGTTGTGCTACTGTTCGAACACAAAACATTTGCTAATGCGGAGTGACGCCTTCGGGAAACAGAACGTTTTTTACCTGTAACATTAAATCGTGGATAATGTACGGCCGGAATTATTCATTATTCATTATTATTATAATTATTCAAATTTGGGAAATGGTCGAGGAAATTCCTCAAGTAAATAAAAGGCGTTTAGCGGCAGAGGTTGGCTTTCAAGAAGTTCCTTTAATAGAGTATTAAAAGACCAGTTATTACAGGTTACAGGTCTTACAGGGTACAGGTAGCTATTACAGGTTATTAAAGGTCTAACAGGTGGATAGGTAGAGGAAATAATGCCCCTTTAAAATGGCCACCTCGATCCCCGGACCTAAATCCATGTAATTATTTCATTTGGGGAGCGTTGAGGACCACAGTTTAAAATAAATTTTCAGTAAATACCGAAAACGAGTATGGGAAAGAATATAACGTGAAATTAATGTTATGAGAGGTAATGCACAATTATTGGATGATTTCTAATTTTCGAAGAACTAATGTTTGCGTTTCGGAACAAGAAAGTAACTTTGAGCATTTACTGTAATATTATTTTCATGTGATTACAAATATCAGTTTATTTAAAATGTAATGTTGACTTTCTTACATTATTAGTTGATATTGTTTATTTAAAATATTAGTGTTGATTTTTATTTTATTGATTGATAATACTAATTCCAATAATGTGTAGTTATTTTGTATTAATGTGACGTTTTTTCATTATTATTCCCTGCTTTGAGGCTGCATTTATAAATTATTTTTTATAAATCGGAATTTTTGCCTATATTTAATGTATAAAAAATGCGAATTTTACTCGAAATCCATAATCGATATCGAAATTTGTAAGAGAAAAAAATCTAAAATAGTGCTTATTTTTAAAAATATAAATTCTGTCGTCATTGGCACACACACACAAAAGTTACGGGATAGCCAGTGGCGCACAGGCACTAGAAATAGAACATCCTATTCTCACCAAATTCTATATTTACCTTGCCCTTATATAAAAAAATAAGTGTACCAAGTTTGAAGTTTCTAAGAAAAATAGTTTGCAAATTATTTGAAAAAAATAGGTTATCTATTCTATATTTAGAAGGCTATATCTCAGTAGGCGTGCACTTTTGTATAAAGGTAAGTTAGGCTAAATAGTCTTATTTTCATTCAAGGAACTTGTGGTCAAGCGTTGTCCATCCTTTTCAGGGACACCCTGTATATCACAGAGGTCGTGACCGGACAATTTTCCTGATTTTCTGGTATTATTTAGTACCCATTTACAGTAGCTTTCATGAATTTTCTCAAATTTTTATTTCAAGCCCTCAAGGAGTTATAAGCATTTGAATTTTTTGGGTTTTTCAAATACCTGTAATTTTGCAAAAGCTAAACATACCATAAATGTTCTTTTTTATCATTTTGTTCGTTTCGAGATGTAATTTTATAAAAAAAATATAAAAAGAATACATTTTTAGCTTTTTAAGGTGTTTTTGAATTTTAAATAGAAAAAGTGCTTTTTGAATAAGAGTGGTGTTTTTCTTTCTTCGAAAAATTCTCAAAAAATCACCTTTCAATATGCAAATTTATGAGACAGGTTCTAGAGAGGCATCTCTTTTTTATTCTATTTTTTTCGAATTAATTTTTTATTTATTTTCTGTATCATTCCATTAAATATTTCCGCCAATGAAATCAAATACATACGGACTTGCTTTTAAAAAATAAAGTTGGCCTTATTTCTACACTTTTGGCATTCATTCATTGTATTTTAATCAGTTCGAAATATGTTATAGGAGAACCTTAAAAGCTTTTGTATACATTCCTTTATAACTCTAATAATTAAATATAAATATATTCTAATATACAGGGTGTCCCGGAATAACGTGCAATTTAAGGTTATTAAATTTAGTACAACTTAGTATAAAAACTGTTCAAGATGACCACCGTTGTTTCTACAACAAAGGTTAATTCGTCGAAGAAAGTTACAGGACACCCTTTGCAATTCTTAAGGGCTATTTTTTATAACATTTATGGCATTTTGAATATGCCTCCACAACTCAGTTCTGTGTTAGATGTGGAAACATGCACTGTTGTTTTCAAAGTGCCCCAAAGATAATAGTCGGAAGGTGTTAAGTCTGGTGAATGTACAGGCCAGTTAACAGAAAATTATCCCCTCTATCGATCCATCGACGAGTGAATCTTTGGTTTAGATACTACCGGACATTTACAGTGAAATGTGGTGGAGCGACATCATGCATAAAACACATGTTAGTCTGTTGGGTAGAATAATAGAGCCAATATGAATATAATGCTATCCCAAATAAGAGCAAACTGAAATTACAATCAACCTACAAAATCAGAGCTTACTAGCACTTTATTACGTATTGTAATATGGGTGACAAGATAACGTATGCATTTAAAAAATACTTTATTGTACCCTAACCACTCATTTAAACAAAATTCTACAAGAGGCCCAAAAACTTCCAAATGATATCACCTATCAAATAAAAAATAGTTGTCATTATTGCCAGAAAGAGGCAAAAGTTATGAATGGATATTATCACCATACATCAATCTTATGAGTTGTAAGTTTTAAAAAACACTCTGTATAACACCAAAATGTGTAGATTGGAAACAAAAGTCCACACATCAAAAATTAATACGTATTCGAGTTACGAGACAAAATTCAAGGCCATCTAGAAGCCAAACGAAGTGATTTTGGATATAGGTGAATTAACCTAAATTTGTTTACTTGAGCCCACGAATCTGTACACGTTATTCTGGGACACCCTGTATAATATATTGTTATGGTGAAGTTATGTGATTTTTTTTGTGTTTATATGAGCGCCAAATTAATTTTAAATTTAGTTTTAGTGTAACCTGTAATTTTGATTTTTAGTGTAGTGTTGGTTGTATACCTTTGCCCTGCTAGCTTTAGACCCTACTCAGTAGTCGGTTCAACTCAAACTATTATTCTTCCAGACACCATGCAAATTAACAACTTAAAACAATAGATGTTTAAATTAATTTATTAATATTTATCTGGTATATCAATATTTCAAATTAGAAATGTCACACAAATTATAAAATATGTTGTTCTTACAATGTTTTGACCAATTAAAACAAGAATTTATTTCGATCTGGTTAAATTACGGTATTACTGGTTGCTTTTTGGACATAATTTATATTTTCTCGTGTAATTTCATGTTTTAATATGTTCCTCCTTATATCTAATCTTATTATCTACAAATTTAAATAAGCCAAAAATTTTGATGATGCTTGATATATCACTGACTTAAATTTGTTTCAAATGATTGATTTTGAATTTATCAAGATTTTCAAACGAATTTTACTGTTAATTTGTGCACAAACTGTATACGACACTTAAAAAAAGGTACCTTTTCTTTTATATACGGATTATTTGTTTATTTCCTTTCCTTTCCGGTTTCAGTAGTTGTTTGGACACTATCTGCTATACCGTTTTCTGAGGTTTTTCCTGGGACCTGCCACTGATGCTGCTACTCTGGCCTCTTATTTATCTGGTTTCCTGGACCTCGCCTTTGATTGTATTTCTTTCTCTCAGCTGCTGGCTTTCCGCTTTCTCTCTGCTGCTGATGCGTATAGTTCGTTTTCTTTCTGCTGCTTCGACTTGTATTCCGGGTTCTTTTAATATCTTTCTATAATATTGACGTTTCTCCCCAAATTTTTTTTGTAACTAATCAATAATTATTTTTCTTTTCTCACTACCTTGATTTTGGTTTTTCCCCTATTAAGGTCTTTTCACATATCTGATTCTGCTTTCTTTTTACTTGCCGTTTTTTTCTTTTTCACTCACCTCACTTCACTTAACCTTTACACTTATGCCCTATTATAGTTTCTTAACAATCTCATTTACATTCTACTTCAAAATATTTCTCATTCTCTACTCTTATGTTACTTTTCTATTTACTACTTGATTCCATGTGAATCCCACTTTAATTTTTTGACATTTCTTTGACATATTGATTTATTGATATACAACTTTTTCTTTGAACCTTAATATCTTTTCCTAATTAGTATTATACCATATATTATAACTATTTATAAACACTCTAACATTTTAACTTTTATTAGATATCGGTGACTTATGAATTTGAATTATTTTTATTTAATTTTTTTTTA